>NC_072738.1:112426822-112495593 GCF_026930045.1 Uloborus diversus | reverse complement strand
TTTTCCCTCGTTACGTATTTGTATAGCATTTAGAAGTTAGAAAGCGTAAAGTAGGATTTTATCTATGCAATAAATGTGCACTATTATTCTCAGAAATTTATTTGATTAATAATATATCATTATTTGGTAATATATCTTTGCGAGGCAATACATTTTAGTTAATGCATTTTTAATGCTGTATAAGTATATTTTCAAACATATACTGCAAGACTCCTCTAGACCACGGTTCTTTCCTTCATTTAATAGTCTAATTATTTGCTACGAGATGAAATTGCAAATGTATCCTCTTAATTTTTGCGTTTAAAGAATTCAAATATTATTCCACAAAACTGCGGAGCAAATAGTGTTGAAAAGGATTTTAGTTAGTTTAGTTTAAAGGACAAATAAAATTTTCAAATTAACTATTCTTACTTGCATTTAGATACATATTTAAAGAGAATATTATAGTACTTCCGTTAATTAGTTGCAGTTAATATTCTATGCGAGCACTTATTACAAAGTAATTTACATATTCTGTATAAAGGTTAAAAATTTAATACTATTTCATATAGTACTTACTGAAGAATATTACTTTTAATTATTTCTTATTTGAGCTATAAATGATAGGATAAAGTGAAAAGTAAACATTAGTGTAAATTGTTGTACGTAAAACCAACCTTTTTTTTACGCTTACTTTGAAATATGTGTTCGATTCCTTTAAAGAATTTGTAAAGCTCTGAACTTTTATTAGTGCTCAGTGTATTTGTATTCAGTGGAAGAAGAAGCGTAAGACGTTAATGAATAATCATCGTTAGTTGGGATTGGAAAGGTTTAAGAATGGGCTTGTAATTTCACAATAGCAGTACTTACATGCAACTCTACTTACATAGTTCCTTTCTGATTGAATACACCGACTCCAATCATAGACAAGATATAAAATGAAGGGGGTGAAGACTTTCGCTCGTGAAGCAAAGATCCCAAGTCACGTAATAGAAAACAAAGTGATAAAGATTTAAAGCAAAGCATTGGAAGAAATAAGTTTTATTTCGCTACTTTCGCGCAAAACATGCTAACTATTTGTCGTTGTTTAGTCACGTGACTTGGCTTCGTTGCCTCTGCTTTTCTTTAGCCACGGATTGAACTTGCTCTCCATATTTACTAATTCCTTTCCAACTGTGTTTCCACGATTGAAAGCATTCCAGGATTTTTTTTTTCTCAATTATGTTTAGAACGCTAGCCGTATTCGTCTGAATGCCTTCAATCGAGTCAAACCGCGTCCCTTTCAGTAACACCTTCAGTTTAAGAAACAGGTAGAAGTCTACAGGTGCAAAATTAGGGGAAAAGGGTGGTTGCGGAAGCAAGATATTGTACAATTTGGTCAAACATTCCACGGTTGAGAAGGCACGATGAGCTGGAGTATTATGCGGTAGAGCATCCAACTCCTGTCTTTTCCCAATTCAAGCCTTTTCCTCCCCACATTTTCCCGCAAACGCTAAAGGATACATTTGAAATATTCCTGGTTAATTTTCTGTCTCTTAGGGATAAATTTATGCAGCACTATATCGGTGGAATAAAAAAAATCACCAACATTGTCAACACATTCGACCAACTCTATATGCTTTTTTTTTTTTTTTTGGCCGTAGTGAATCGGGACGCTTCCACTGCGAAGACTGCACTTTGGTTTCAGGATTATATCCATTTACCCACGATTCTTCACCTGTAATTACCCTATCTAACAAAGCTGAGTCATTTTTAATCCGATTAATAAGTTCTTGGAAGGAAGCGATTTGACTCGATTGAAGACATCCAGGTGAATATGGCAAGCGTCCTTAACAAACTCCAGAAAAAAGAAAATTTCAGGGACGTTTCCAAACGGGGAAACACCGTTGCAGTCAGAAAGAGACTATTTTGAAACATACATCACAGTAGCATGTACCGCCATTTTGAAATTACAAGCCCATTCCTAAAACTTTCCAATCACACCTCGTATGTATTTACCTCGTGAAACATCAGGAAGAGTTGACGTTAAAAAACAACTTATTTATTACGGCTATGATGCTTACAATGAAATGCATAAAACAGATAGAAAATAAGCTCTTTAAAAAAGAGCTCATCTCCAACAGGCAGCAATTTAAATAACATATTAAATAAATTTTCTAAGATAAAGCCTAAAACGCCAAATTAAACATTCAGAGCTACGAAATACACGTTAAGCGCAACTGGCCGAAGCTACCATTAAAATTGAAAATCGGGCAGGCTCAAGTGGGCCGCTAAAAATAGAACCAAGTCTGACTTGAGTTAAAGATGGAAAAGCAAGAGAATAAAGAAAAGTTCCCGGAGTTTAACTGCAATCCGCAAATTACATATTCTGCGGACAAAATCCTGTTGCATGACAGAGAAAATGAATGAGATTAAACCAATGCAAATAAATGCTAGAAATAACTTTTGAAAAATTGTTTTGCTCAATACGTAATAGAATCTTTCTATGGATTCTGAGATTAAATTAAAAAAAAAAAAAACAATGCATGCCTGTTAAAGCAATTATGATTTTATTACTGTTCTGACTATGAAAGTAGTTGTTGAAGAGTCGCTGGCAGAGTAATAGGGAAGACAGGGTATACTGTAAAATTGCTTCATTTAATTTACTAATGCTTTTCCGTAAATTTATTGTACAATTTCCCCTTATAAATGAAAAAGTTCCGTTCTGGATTGAAAACGGATATTTTCATGGAATTACTGGAAATGTTCTTTTACCTTAGCGCACTAACAGAACATGTCCATATGCGATCGTTAGAAGGAGCCTTTATCCGTGAAAAAACGGAATATCTCCAGCGTAGAAGATTGTTTTTAGTATTAAGCAATGGCAACAAAATGGCGGCGAAGAACGTTGTTTATTTCATGCATGGAGATAGCTGTATACTGAACCTTTTTTCGAACTTTTCCTCTTCTCCATCAACATCAAATTGTTTTGAACAAAAGCAGTGATTACTGCATTAACTGAAACGCTTAGAGACTTTGTTCGTAGGCTACGGTTTGTTTATCTTGCAGCAATGGCGGATACCGCAGCGGTCAGAAATCACTATCGCCGAAGACGAAGTTTTTGGTATATTCTCACCGGGATTGATTGCTGGTGAGTGTTTACATTTTTACTACAAATATATACTTTTTGAATTCTGTAACGATGATTGCTGCTTAAAATTAAGTTTTTATCTAGTTTGAACATTTAATTTCCCGCAGACCTTTGTTTAAACTTGAAAACATCGTGACAAGTTTTTAAAATTAAAAAGCTTCTAATAATATTAAAAACTTGTGTTTGCTAAGGGGATATTTTACAAAATTGTCTCGAATAACTAAGTAATTGTTAGATGAGACACCATTGAGTCTTGATTGTTTTATTGTTAATCTATATATATATATATAAATGAATGTTTGTCTGTATGTCATCCATGAACTCAAAAACTACCCGGCAGATTTGGCTGAAACTTTCACCGTTTGTTATTTTTGGTACTGGGAATGTTTATAGACAAGTTCGAAAAAAATCCGATCGATAGTTCCTTTTTTATTCCAATTTCAGTCACAATCCATTGGATAAATACGAATAAAATTATCGGCTGCAGAAATTAATTCGCGTGAAAGATCTCATTGATAAGAAGTTAGCTGTTGCCATTTTTCTTGAGTTTGAACAAATAAATTCTTTCTTTATTGTATTATGGCTTTTCATGCAACGGGGGGATTTAAACTTTTTTTATTTGATATTTTTAGCGATTGATTGATCTTGCAAACTGCGTGAATACAAAATTTGAGTATAGTCACGGCTTCACTTGATACCTTGACCGATTATTATGAAAATTGCTATATATATGTATTTTTCCACGGAGAAGGTGCATAATATGCTCATTGAAGCACCTCGCCACCAGGTGGCACTGCAGAGTAGCAACTGATTGTCATGAAAATTAGTGTAATTAAGTATTTTTTTGTTGGCGTAGCAACGCGCGTCGGGTACAGCTAGTGAAGAGTATTTTCTGCCTATATGTAAGGTTAATGTAAAGATATTGCTTATTACTTAAAATATTACTGTTTGTTTAATTTTTTTTATTAATTTATTTTAATTTCTATGAATAACAACTAAGTCTGTATAAACTTGCTTCTTGCAATTGATTAGATTTCAATTAACAAGTTGAAGCATCTAGTTTTAGTTAACTACTTGGGTTTTCAAGAAAACAATTTTTAATATTCTCTCCCTTCCCCTCTCTTTCAAACTTTTAAATGCTTGTTATCTACATTAATGAATATAATACATAATTTTTTAAGGAAAGGAATAAAAAATGTATCAATCATTAAAAAAAGCATTATTTTGAGAACTTTGAATCAAATTATTCTAAGCACTTTATTTAACATTCCAGATGCTGTCCACTTTGAATCCTCTCAGCACTGGAACCTTCCAAAGTAAGCCGGAGAATTTATTGATGGAATGCGATTCAACTGTGCAGCTGAGTAAAAAAGAACTCCTTGAACAGAAAAGGGAAGTTCGTCGCGAATATGCAAATTGTATGTATAAAACATGTTGTTTTACATATGCATTAGGGCTGGGCGTTGGATTGATACATCCCCAAAAACCACACTGTAAAAAAATTCCGAAACGTTACTGGTTATTTCCGTGGAACGTTTTGGGATTTCAGAGGTTTTCACCTATTTCCCCGCAAAATCAAGTATCTTTGCAAAAAAGTTTCCTGAATTGCTAAAAGATGCACGAAAGCAGACTTTTCACTGGTGCGAAAAATATTTTTTGCTACCAGTTTAAAGATTGACTGAGTGTGTTTATTTAGCATGCCGGCTTTAGTTTGTCTACGGTTCGTCCGAATTGACTAAGCTCCCAATGGGAGCAAATAAGTCATTGGACAGCTGAAGCTATGCGAGGTGGATGTTGCTGGCCCAAGGATTATGCTTGGATCTTGCTAGCTATTTTCGCGTAGCTTTGGCCATGTTTGAGCTAATGCTTCTGGAGCTTTCTTGGTAAACCAGGGAGGTTCTAATCAAATACATTAAACCTCTTTAATTTTTCTTTAATGTTCACGACTAGCTTTAACAGCGGAGATTTCCAATATTTCAGAAAGGTTACTGACTTTTATCGGAAAACGTTCCTGGGTTTTGTAAGATATGTTACTTTTTGAAATTAGGCACATCAGCTGCCTATTATTTTCCAGGAACGATTCTGAATCTTTTTTACAGTGCAGTGTAAATCCTGCATTGTTAAATAGGTTTCTAATTTTTCTCTTAACCAATGCATTGGTTCCGCACTGACCACAAATCGAAGCGCCAATGTACGGACACTGGTCTACGATCATTGCCGTTATAATATCTTTATTGTTTCAAAGCGCCACTGGAAGCGGCACCCTGATGGGAGGTCACTGTGAACTACCAAAAATGTTCTACGTCGACAATTTTTTCTGATGAATCTGTAAATTTGGAATAGCTATTTATTGTAGGCTGTTTAGTATATTCCTAATAAACGAGTGTCCTTTATCGTCATTGTGAATAATTTTCAATGTTGAAGAAAAATTGCATTTACTCAATAAATCAATTTAAAAAAATTATTTATGAAAAATACATATTCTTTTATTTTAATCATGCAGTAAAATTTGTAATATTATGCTTACAAACTGTGTGTGCACATATGTGCGCTAATTTCATTTTCAGTTTATTGTTTCAGTATCTTTTCATTTTATCATTAAACCTTTTATTTACTGATTCAATTGATCAAAAATATTTTTTATCTTTACTAATAATAAAGCTGAAAGTCTCTCTGTCCATAGGATGCCTGGATCTCTGTGACGTGCCAAGACCGTTCGGCCGATTTTCATGAAATTTGGCACAAAGTTATTTTGTAGCATGGGGGTGTGCACCTCGAAGCGATTTTTCGAAAATTCGATGTGGTTCTTTTTCTATTAAAATTTTAAGAACAAAAATATCATAAGATGGACGAGTAAATTACGAAATTATCATAATGTGGAATCGTAACATGCGCACAAGCCAATTGGCAAGATACGAAATTATCATAACGTGGAACCGTAACATGTGTACAAGCCAATTGGCAAGAAAATTCACTATACATTATTTGTAAATATAACAGGCGAACCAAAAGACCTTTTAATTTTTCTATTACGGGGAAAGCCGTGCGAGTACCACTAGTAATTGAATAAAATATTTCATTTTTCACTTTGCTCCATGAAAAAAAAAGTTGAAAATTTCAATTTTTTTTTTTTTTTTTGAAACTGCAAATTTACTGCCAAAATTAAAAAATACAGTTTTAATGTTAGTTTTATTTTAAATAGAATGCTCTTTCTTTACGTACTATAATTTTCAAAATAAATTTCTAATTTTTTCATTTTCATAAAGCTCAGTCATCTTAACTATTTCACTTTGCCCCACATTGCCCTACTCAGCACAAATGGCTTGCTGTTTATCAGTTACTAGATTACTATGCATTATGACGACAAAATTTACACACATGAAAATTTTCTGCTTTAAGTCTAACAAAAGTAATTTTTAATTATTGCAGTGTAATCTAGTTTTAACGACATAGCTGCTTCAGCAAATAAAACTAATAAAGGAGACAGCCTATCCTAACCCAACACACTTCACAATTTGTTCTTAAATGCAGAATGTCTGTAAACCGAATTCAATGATAATTTAAAGAGTAACTGATGTTAACCAGAAGTCTTTCCACTTGCGGAGGGATATACTTTAAGTTTAAAAACCCGATTGGCCCTGAGAAATAAAGCCTAACACTATTTTACTGTTTTAAAAATAAATTTTTTTATGAAAAAAAGTTTCCATGAAAAGTTTTTCAGGTGTATAATTAATCAGTCGGAATTGGAATAATATAATTTTTACAGTTTTATGTGGGGAGGGGTTAAGGCAACCAAACTAAGAAGGACTAACCTTGGCTGTCGTTGACCTGAGTTCAACTATAACATATACATTGAAAAAATTGCCTTCTCGTAGTTAAAATTATTTCTGCACCAGCTGCAATTTTATACGATTTTGTGGAATTGTGCATTATTGCATCCTTCCACATAAATGCAAAAGGAGATTGAAAGCACAGTCCAAGAACAAATTATAAACATAAAAAAATAATGGTTTTTTTGTGGGGGGGGAGAGAATATAGTAGAAAAACATCCAGGTATAACTCCGTGATATTTATTGTGATTCACAAATTCATGATTCCTTTCATGACAGTTCTTTTGAAGTTATTGAATAATATGCTCGAAACAATTCTTATAACCTGCTAAAATATTATTTTTTCATGGATAAGTTTTGTTTCTTGAGAGTCAAGTAATGAGGTTCGGAACAAAAATTGAGTTAGCAAATAAAATGTTACACTTACTATAGTTAGGGCAAACCTAACCTGGAAGCATTGTGAAAGCCAAGCATATCCGAAGCTCTGTATTACTTGGCTGCCAGGTAAGGTTCGCCCCAACTATAGCTAGCCGAGAATTAGAAGAGATCGAGAATTGTTTTTGAGCTATTGGCTGGGCACGTTCAATTCTAACATATCTACTACTCCACCCTGCCACTTTTAAAATGGAAAGTATTAATTTAAAAATTGTTGCAAAAAAAATATTAATTGGTTTTTACAAATAAACTGTTTCTGAAGCCTAATTTCTCTCCAAATTTCAACAGTGCTTTTGACTACTTTTTTGCTTGCCGTCAGCGTATTACCTCGTTGTCAAGAAAAAATGTAGTCAAATATCTTACCGTAGGTAATTGATGTTTTCATCTGCATGTTTATGACATGACACTTGATAATTTATTCAATAAAAAGTCCATGTGTTAAATATTTTTGATATAATGCATTGATACTTTTATTCTTGTAATTTAGGTTTGTGACATTAATTGTGAAAAATTGGAATCGTCGAAAGATGGCCCAGTTGTACCTATGAATCTTTTTTGATCTCTATATATGAGTGCAGAAATAACAATGGTACTGATGATAACAGCAAAGCAAACTATTAATTCGACATTGGCACAAGCAAATAATGTTAAAAATTGTGTAGCACAAGATCTGCAATAAATGATTTTGTACTTGTAATAAATGTTCTGTTTTATTGAAAACAATGTTAACTATGCACAATTGATAAGTTTCAATAATTTTGATAGAGCTAAATTTTATGGCAGTTACTGTTAAATAAAACATCGCACAGTATATTACAGGAATTTTTTTTGTCGGGGGGGGGGGGGGAGGGGGAGAGGAGGGTATTTTTGTGAAGACTGATTTAAAAAAGAAAAAACAGTTGGTATAATTTGCGTTTATTTCATATGTTTTGCAATTGTTTGTTGATAAAAGATTTCAGTACAATAAAATGCAAAGCAAATACATTCCCAGATAGCTGTTATATCTTCCCTTTATACCTTCAAAAGAGAAAGGCAGTTTCCGCATAGTAAAAATGTGTTTCCTTACATTTAGGAAGTTTCACAAGTCTTTGGAAGTTAATGAAGAAATTCGTGCAAATGCTCTAATAAAACTGTTTCTTTTTTTTTTTTTTTTTGCTGTTTTTCAAAAAAAAAGAAAAAATATAAGGGCTTTTAAAATCCGCAACTGTTAATTCATTATGCTTTAATTGCCCAGCTATATTTTCAAAATAATAGTTTTTTTAAACTGAAAATATACGTGCATAAAACAGAAAATATTTATATTATAAACTGAAAACATCAGTTCATGAAACGGAAAATATCTATATTAGAAACTGAAAACATCACTTCATAAAACAGAAAATATTCCGATTAAGAACGGAAAACATCAGTTCATGAAACGGAAAATATCTATATTAGAAACTGAAAACATCACTTCATAAAACAGAAAATATTCCGATTAAGAACGGAAAACAGCAGTTTTAAAACGGAAAGCGTCCGTGATAAAAACGGAAAGTGTCAGTATGAAAAAACGGAAAGCATCCGTGATAAAAACGGAAAACACCACTTCTGTAAAAAAAATGGAAAATTGTCGGCAACTCTGCTGCCAGTACATTTTGTAGTAGATCTTGCCTGTAGATTGTGGGGTAGATGTTTACCAGTTAAATTAGAAAAGCAATTACTAACTCTTCAACGCAGGGCACTTCTCACTATAATCGGAGCATACAGAACTTGCTCGCACACCGCTTTGCAAACCTTGACTGGTATTCCTCCAATAGAACTAACAGTAGGAGAAAAAGTATGGATTTGGAAAATGGGAATAGAATCAGCAGAGATTATTCTAGATGGAACTACTTATTCACCTTCAGATTTTGAAACTCCTGTACCTAAATGGTTTTTCAATTCACATTTACAAATCAAAGAATATCCAATCTCAATAAATTCCAATTCTACAAATCATTCCTTTCATCGCTTCTACGCAGATGGTTCTCGCACTTCCACCGGTACAGCATCAGCATATGCTTATTTTGAGGGCGAAACTCTTTCATCGTCTTGGAGTATCCGACTTCATCCCGATAATAGTATTTTTCAAGCAGAATTATTTGCTATTCATCAAGCATTAAAATTCTCGGATTCACTTAACGCTGATTCCACTCAAATTTTTTCGGATAGTCAGTCTCCTCTCTTAGCAATTAAAAATCCTCTTCAACGGAATAAATCAGTATCTGATATTAAACAGTCATTATTAGGTAATTCTTCTATCTCAATTCATTGGGTCTGATCGCTTAGCAAGAATTGCAGCTGACGACCCGTAGTTTCCTTCTTCATCTATTCCTCTTCCAAAATCTTGACTAATTTCATACATTAAAAAACAAACATTAGATGACTGGCAATTTAGGTGGAATGAAGCGGATAGTGGACGAAGAGTCTTCGAATTCTTCCCTACCGTTCGTTTTTCTCCCTGCATTAAAAGTAGGTTTGAGACAATTTTCTTTTCTGGCCATGGACCATTCCCACAATATATCTTCACAGATTTAACCTTTCTGATTTTGCTAATTGCTCTTGCGGCGAATTAGGTTCTCCGGAGCATTACATTTTTTTCTGTCCACTAACATCGCATTTGCATATCAGACGTAATCATAGTCTTTCACTCAATAAGAAACATATTAATTGCCTGTTCGCAACATCGTACCCGCATCAGACTTAACTCAATTTTCAGCCTATTGTCTAATGAAGGCTTCATGTTTCAAGGCGTTGATTAATACTGAAACAGATTCGGTGGCGAAATCCAGGCGCTGGCTGTCCGGAAGGGTCTGAAGAATGTCCGCTGCGTCACCTCTCAGGGATGCTGCAAGATGGCAGGCCTTGGTAGCAGAGTCCCATCCGTTCGCTTCCGCCACTATCATGAATTGAGTTTTGTAAACCTGCCACGAAGTTTTCCCATCAAATGTGGCAAGTTTAATGGACGGTCGAGCAACCGATGTGAGAGCGCCAAACTGTACAGAACTGCTTTCCGCGGTCGCCAATCTCCTTTCCATGTTTTTAATTTTCTCATCCACATGATTTTCAACTGTTGCGATACGGTTTTCTACTGTTTCAAGTTTTTCATCAAAAGCATCAACTCGATGCTCTATCTCATTAAATTTATTTTCCATCACAGTCTTTACCGAAGTAAGGTCGTTTTTAATTTCCTCTTGGTTAGAAGCTAAATCATTTTTCAGTACCATTAAATCACTTTTCAATTGTTCTTGATTAGCCGCAATGTCATTTTTTAATTGTTCTTGATTTGCAGTAAAACTTGCAGTCAAATCAGTTTTTAATTGTTCTTGATTAGCCGTCATATTTTCAGTCAAGTCGCTTTTCACAGCATTAATTGCTTCCAGAAGTTGTTTTAATTGGTCATCCATTGCGCGAGTAATCACCATAAAAACAAAGTCTATAAATTCAAACAGTCTTTATGAAAAAAATGTCCAAAGTCACACTTACTCCAAGAAAGTCCAGAAGAAGCCCCACGTTGGGCGCCAAATTGAAAAGGATTCGGTGGCGAAATCCAGCCGCTGGCTGTCCGGAAGGGTCTGAAGAATGTCCGCTGCGTCACCTCTCAGGGATGCTGCAAGATGGCAGGCCTTGGTAGCAGAGTCCCATCCGTTCGCTTCCGCCACTATCATGAATTGAGTTTCGATTGATATTTCGAACTGAGAAGATTTTTGCTCTGTTTATAGCGAGGCATTTCGCTGTGTTGTTTTCGTATTTGGAAGTAAATACGTGTGTAAACGTTGAGTTTACGGTGTTGTGTGATAATGGCTTAATTGCTGATGAATAATTTAGCAGTTGTTGAAGATCTTTCCTGTACATTGTGTAAATAAATTTCCTGTGTTTTTATCAAGAACTGTGTCTTCATTTCAAGAAAGTGGAAGTCGCACCGAATCCGTTACAATTTGGCGCCCAACGTGGGGCGCCAAATTGAAACGGATTCGGCGCGACTTCCATGGATCAGGTTCTGAAGATGTTGGAGTCACTGTCACCTGATAGGCAGTAGGGCTAGTCGTTCCATACTGTTTCTCGATTCGGGAACAATAATTGCATTTCTCAGGACAGGGTCTCCTTGATAAAGCGTCTGCATTACCGTGAGACAACCCTTTTCGGTGCTTGATCTCCATGTCATATTCCTGGAGCCGCTGTATCCACCTGGTTATCTGGCCTTCTGGATTCCTGAAGTTCAAAAGCCAAGTTAACGAGGCATGATCTGTCCGTAGCAGAAATTTTCGGCCGTAGAGGTAATGATGGAAGTGTTCTACAGCTTTCACTATGGCCAGTAACTCCTTTCTGGTGACGCAGTAATTTCGCTCCGACTTTGATAAGCATTTGCTCCAGTAAGCGATGACATGTTCATTTCCGTCAATTTCTTGGGATAAAGCAGCTCCGATGCCCTCGTTGCTCGCATCAGTGTCCAGGATGAAGGATTTTTCAGGCTGAGGATAGGCGAGGATAGGCGTTGATGTTAAAGCCTCCTTCAGTCGTAGAAATGCATCTTCGCATTCTTTGGACCATTCAAACTTTTGCTTGCTCTCCGTCAGCTTATGCAAAGGTCGTGCAATGTTGGAAAAACCCTTCACAAACTTCCTGTAGTACGTGCAGAGCCCCAGGAAACTTCGCAGCTGATGGATGTTTTCGGGACGACTCCAACTCTTGACCGCGGATACCTTTTCTGGATCGGTTTGTACACCCTCAGAAGAGATGATATGACCAAGATAGTTCACTTCCCGGCGGAACAAATTACATTTGGACGGGCTTAACTTCAGATTGGCTTCCTTTAGCTTTTGCAGCACCTTCCTAAGATTTGCCAGATGTTCTTCGAAACTGCGTCCCACGATGATGATATCGTCTAAATAGACCAGACAGGATTCGTAGGAAAGTCCTCTTAACACTGTCTCCATAAGACGCTCGAACGTAGCTGGTGCATTGCAGAGGCCGAAGGGCATCACTTTAAACTGCCATAAGCCTTGTCCAGTTGTAAACGCTGTCTTCTCTCGGTCATCAAGGTGTATTTCAACCAGCCAGTAGCCGCTCTTCAAGTCCAGGGTCGAAAACCACTTGTGTCCGGAAAGAGTGTCCAAGGTGTCGTCTATCCGTGGAAGAGGGTAACTGTCTTTCTTGGTGATTTCATTCAGCCGTCGGTAATCAACACAAAATCTGGTGGAGCCATCTTTCTTTCGGACCAAGACGATGGGAGAGGCCCAAGGACTGGATAAAGGTTCGATTACATCATTCTCCTTCATCTCTTTCAGGAGGGTCTCAACCTCTTCCTTCTTGGTGAACGGTAGTCGTCTTGGATGCTGTTTAATAGGGGGGTGTTCTCCAGTGTAGATCCTATGCTGCGTTAAATTCGTCCGACCCACATCCTCCGATGTAGATGAAAACAGATGCTTGAAGTCGTCCACCAATTGTTCCGCAGCAGTTCTTTGATCTTTCGTTAATGGTGCACTCCCAATTAACTTCGATGTCAAGGACTCAGAAGACACAGTCTCGGGGGAATTGATTCTTCTAATGATGCAGTTTACTGGAGTACAAGTTGCTAACACTTCACCTTTCCGGATATTCCTTGGCCTTTCACTCACGTTGGCGACTCTCACGGGAATTACATCCTTAGAAAGGTCCACAAGCGTAGATGCCACCAGCACTCCTCTTAGGCTATTGCTTAGGTTAGGGTATTCAATGAGTCCAAATCGAAAACTATTGGTTTCTTCAATGGAGCCAGGTATTAATGATTCTGACCTTGAGGGAATCGATAAATCTGTTTGGGCTATTATTTGATGAGCGGATTTTACATCACTTTCCACCAAGAAAGACAGTTACCCTCTTCCACGGATAGACGACACCTTGGACATTCTTTCCGGACACAAGTGGTTTTCGACCCTGGACTTGAAGAGCGGCTACTGGCAGGTTGAAATACACCCTGATGACCGAGAGAAGACAGCGTTTACAACTGGACAAGGCTTATGGCAGTTTAAAGTGATGCCCTTCGGCCTCTGCAATGCACTAGCTACGTTCGAACGTCTTATGGAGACAGTGTTAAGAGGACTTTCCTACGAACCCTGTCTGGTCTATTTAGACGATATCATCATCGTGGGACACAGTTTCGAAGAACATCTGGCAAATCTTAGGAAGGTGCTGCAAAAGCTTAAGGAAGCCAATCTGAAGTTAAGCCCGTCCAAATGTAATTTGTTCCGCCGGGAAGTGAACTATCTTGGTCATATCATCTCTTCTGAGGGTGTACAAACCGATCCAGAAAAGGTATCCGCGGTTAAGAGTTGGAGTCGTCCCGAAAACATCCATCAGCTGCGAAGTTTCCTGGGGCTCTGCACGTACTACAGGAAGTTTGTGAAGGGTTTTTCCAACATTGCACGACCTTTGCATAAGCTGACGGAGAGCAAGCAAAAGTTTGAATGGTCCAAAGAATGCGAAGATGCATTTCTACGACTGAAGGAGGCTTTAACATCAACGCCTATCCTCGCCTATCCTCAGCCTGAAAAATCCTTCATCCTGGACACTGATGCGAGCAACGAGGGCATCGGAGCTGCTTTATCTCAAGAAATTGACGGAAATGAACATGTCATCGCTTACTGGAGCAAATGCTTATCAAAGTCGGAGCGAAATTACTGCGTCACCAGAAAGGAGTTACTGGCCATAGTGAAAGCTGTAGAACACTTCCATCATTACCTCTACGGCCGAAAATTTCTGCTACGGACAGATCATGCCTCGTTAACTTGGCTTTTGAACTTCAGGAATCCAGAAGGCCAGATAACCAGGTGGATACAGCGGCTCCAGGAATATGACATGGAGATCAAGCACCGAAAAGGGTTGTCTCACGGTAATGCAGACGCTTTATCAAGGAGACCCTGTCCTGAGAAATGCAATTATTGTTCCCGAATCGAGAAACAGTATGGAACGACTAGCCCTACTGCCTATCAGGTGACACTGACTCCAACATCTTCAGAACCTGATCCATGGAAGTCGCACCGAATCCGTTTCAATACACACATTTTTTCTTTTTTCAATAGTTAATACCGTTTAAATTCAGGGTTTTTTCTACACTTTAACACGTTATCTTCTGTAACGCAACAACTCTCCAATGTGGTTTATGTTTAATTTATCATTGTAAAGCTTTTATGCATTGGTTTTGTCTACTTTATTACATATAATAATATTAATTTTCCAAAATTTTTGTCAAAAGCAAGTCAAAATTGTAACAGATAACAATGTATTTTTCCTGTATTTTTATGTAATTAAATAAAGTTTCTCAGAGACCCACTAGCTCAGATTTATCTGAGCATTTAAAACCGATAAACCAAGTAATTGGTAGGTGCGGGTGGTCTCTGAGGATGTCAAGTGCCAGTACATTTTCCGTTTTTTGAGGGAATTTTAAAAGACTTATAGTGGATACAGGACTAAGTTGATACATCAATTTTAATTCTCGACTGTGTGTGTGCCCAGAACTGAGGGTCTAATGAAAAAGTAACCGACTAATGCTGATTTCACCGACAAGCAAGAAACCTGTCTTTTTTCATTGGAGAATTACTACACCAGTTATGTTTTTGAGCACAAAGTAAAGTTTTATTGTTTTCCTTCAACTGTGGTATAGGATTTTTAATTGATTATATCATATTAGGCAAGATACTACAAGCAAAGGAAATGCCTTTATTTACACTGTAAAAAAATTCCGAAACGTTACTGGATATTTCCGTGTCACGTTTCGTGATTTCAATGGTTTTTATCCACTTCTTGGAAAAAACAAGTATCATTGTCAAAACGTTTCCTGAATTGCTACAAGTCGCACGAATGCACACTTCTCACCGTTGTGAAAATATATTTAGTTCCCAGTTTAAAGAATAACTGAACGTATTTATAAAGCGCATCGACTTCTGTTCAGGCACGGCCCATCCATGCTAACTAAGCTCCCACAGGGAGCGAATAAGTATGGACTACTTTGCTTTGCAAGAATTGCAGGCGAGTAAAATTTTCGTTACTTGCCAGCAATTCTTGCAAAGCTTTGGCCATGTTTGCAATGATGCTCTTGGAACTTCCTTGATGAATCAGGAAGATGCCGAGCTATTACGTTATACCTTCTTAAGTTTACTCGAATATTTCAGAGACACGACTGGCTTTTAACGGGAATATTTCTGAATATTTTAGGGAGTTTCTAGGATAATTTCAGGATGGGGGGTTACTGAATTTCAACGAAAAACATTCCTGGATTTTGCAAGATATGTTACTGGCAGAAATTGGGCACATCAGCTGCCCATTATTTCCCAGGAACGTTCCTGAATCGTGTTTACAGTGTATGCTTATGCTTGTATGTACTGTAAATCCAATTTATGCTTAAAATTTAACTCGGATATATACGTCAAACATTGTATGATACTTTTCATTACCAATAAATACTAAAAACTTAATTTCGTTGCTTTTACATCAACATGGCAACTCATTTTATTGTGTATAAACTTGATCCACGTTGCGTCAGGTTATTTGAGATTGCATAAAAAACAACGAATAAAGTCAATTGAGATCCTGAATATTTCTCAAGCAAATATTATAAGAAAATCAGTTTCAAGTCTTGGTGTTTCTGGGGGAAAACTGAATAGATCGATACGAGAATGTCTTGCATAATGCTTTTGTTTTTTTTTTATCACAACGTAATCAAATAGTTTTCAAAGTAATTTCTAATATATCCTAGCACTTACTATTAATAATTTACTTGAAGTTCTTTACGTCTGAAGGAAGTATTTTTAAATATTTATTTTGAGATCTTCTCTTTGCCAAAAAGAAAATTTATCTTTATTGATATTTTCTAAAGCTTTTACAAAAGTATACTTAAGTAATCAGAATGATATATATATATAAATACATATATATATATATATATATATATATATATATATATATATATAGCCTCAGGTTTCGGAACACGTCGCGAGTCAGCAAGTAAACAAAATATAAGCAGTTTAAAACATCAAAAACTGAAGATGTTGTAGTAAATATTGAAGTTTTGGTATTTTTGTTGAATTATAATACAAATAAGACGTAAGCAAGCTCGCCTTATCATCATTGGTTTCAAACACACGTAAAAAAAGATTTCCTATCCTTTCGTATTTGTCAACCTCATTTGACAGAAATTTTGAGAAAGCTCTAAATGACCGATCACTATTTATTCAAATTTGTTGCAATTTGACCCACAGTACGTCGTTATTTTTTTTAAGCAATCGCTTTCCTTTTCTCTAATTTATTGTAGAAGGACTCACATAATTTTTATGTAGGGAAACGTTTTGTACCTATTGGGATAACCGTAAAAATAGAAATTCCCCAATCGCTTATACTTAACACGGTTGCATTATACAGTTATGTAGCACATTTTACAGAACAAAAAAATGTCATTATATGTTTTGGAACACAATTATAATGGACCCTATTCACCTGACGTCACTGCGGGTCAAAAACGGCACTGCAGTGCATTCTTTACTTTTCCCTTTTCTCGGCATTTTGCATGCAGTCATAAGTCTGTATAAGTCCTAAGCATGTTCATGACGTGTATGAAGTCGAGTAATCCTTAAATAAAACTAGTGTTTTTAGGATTACTAAAACTGCGTAGTTGGTCAAAATACCCGCAGACGGACAGCTGATGGGACCGTTGCCAAACCGTAAATAGAGTCCATCGTTCTTTTAATTTTTTTCATGTCGCACAAATGTCTAAACTTAAACTTGCTTCTACGAATAAGGAATTCCTTTGTATTCCCAGTAAGTAATACAGAAATAGTTTCAATTTCTGTTATGTATTAGTTATAAAATTTGCTTCACTTTCTAACCAAATGCAGCGAATATTTGGTGGTTTTTCCTTTTGTCCTTATAATTTTGACCATCAATGTAATGCAGAAAAAAGTTTCAGTTTGCCTTTAGCATAAATCAATGAAATCAAGTCTGAATCATAAACAAACGAAATAAATCGAATCATAAAATTCGAAATATACATTTTTTTTTCCTTTTCTTTTTACAAGTCAGTGAACAATTTAGCTTAAATAATACATACTGCACAGCAAGTTAAATATCAAGAAGAAAAAAAAGAAACATTTTACCTAATGAGTATTAAGAAGACGTCTAGACAGAAAATAAATCTTTTTAAATGAAATGAAACGAACAATAGAGTGTAAGTTAAAGTTAATGAGAAAAATAAAAGTTAATCAATAGACTTTTCACCATTTGTTTCTGCCTTGTTGCTGCACGGATTGGCAGTTCGGATTCTGATAAAAAGTTTCTTTACGTTAAAATTTCATTAAAAGCACAATTTAGTACATCATTAGAAAACCCTACAATCGCTGGTAACTTTAAATTAGTATAATAAGTCCAAGCGAGAAGCAAAGACAAAGGACGTATTCTTCGCAAAACGAGTGTAACTTTTCAATAAATGGTCTTTTAATCCACGCCAAAAAACCAAACAGGATATGAATACCACTAGCATAACCCACTAATCTGGAGAGACTGTAGCTGAACTGTATGTAATGCAACTTGTAAAGAAGATGAGGGGATGATGATTAGGGTGGAGCTTATAATTAAAGTATGAAAATATAATCTTCTTAGCCCTTAATTCGGTTCATTTTCATGAAAAAAAGTTCAGGCAAAATTTTTACTCGGATATAACAATATTAAGATGATACATGATGATAATGTTTTATATTTTTTCCCCGTTTGAGGACACCAAACTACAACTTTTACGAGGTAACGTGGTTCCGAAATAAATAAACCGATTTTTTCGAACCACACTAATGTATATATAAATATACACTGTTCGACATTGAAAATGCAACACAGAGGAAGAAGCGGTCAGAAATTTATGCAAATTTCAGTTCTAAAAGAATTCGCAGAGTTATGCAAATAATGTCAAATCGGTAGCTCTCCAACGTACGTGAAGTTAGATAAAAAAAGAAAGAGCTTGCAAAATTGGCAATATTCATGCCAAGGATATATGCAATAGGAGAGATAGCCGTGCCGCAGCCAACGGAGGCTTTTCCAGCATACAGACGATTTTAGGAGTAGCGTGGTGATCGAGTTGAGAGGGATAGGTTGATTTTTACGTCAAATCACTGCTGATATGAACATGGGAGCGTCAACGTTGCATTGGCGAAGATGGTTGCAGAAAGAAAATGTGACAAGTTGAGAGGTGCAGGTGCAGACAGAGGTGACGTCAGCATGCTTAGATGGACGCATCCGCCGATAAGCGATGGTAAACCCCTGAAGTGAGTCTAAAAACAGTTTTAAAACAATTCAGGGAAAAAACTACAGCACAACGAGGCAAGGAGTGAAACTGCTGCCGACCGCCGCGTGCCAGCTTTTAAAACGTCAACACAACAACTCGCAAGTCGAGTTAAGTTGCACTCTGCTGGCGCCACACTTTTAAATTGAATGTATCTTTATTGTGATGTTTCACTCTGTTCAAAATGTGTTTAGTATTTTCAAAGCAAACTTGTCTCTAGTTCTCGAATGTAGTCCTTTTAAGTCGAAGTTTCAACTAGATTTTCATACTTAGTGCACGTAGTGTGGCACGATTCCGTGATAAGGAGCCGATTGGGCTTCTTTTTGCCGTGGCTAAAGCCCTAAAATTGCATTCCTAGTTAATCATTGAGAAACATCAAGTTTTGACGAAACTTGAAAAAATAGCCTTTCTTTTCAGGCTGACTCAAAAAATCTGTTTTTGCGACAAAAATACGTTTAAAAGCAATACAAACTGAAATGAAGAGAAAAGAAATTAATCCTATAACATACAAGCTTAATGACGCTAGAAGATGAGATAAAAAATGTACGCAGTCAAAAATAACTTAATTTTTCGAAGTATCTTTAGAAGTTTATTCTCAGAAAAGATATTTTTGTGTCGCTTTAATACTTATTCTTTTCTAAGCTACAAGTGTTATAATCTATCCATTATGCACTATTCCAAAAAAAGAAAATTAAAAATTATCCAGACGGTGAAAATATAGCAGAAATGACTCTATTTTGGGACACTATAGAAATCCCTTCTATAAACCAAATCCTTTCTTTGAATTACTTAGAAATAGAATGTTGTTATTTCGTCTTGAAGTTAAAATAGCTGCACTTTTTTGATCTTTTTCAACCTCTGTTTAAAATGCATTCTTCAACAATGTTTTTCAAATAATTTTTACACTGCATTGAAACCCCGATTTTGGCTTCAAATAAGCTATTGATTTTGAAGATTGCTCTTTCATGTGTCTCTTATTATGTTTTTTAAAAATAAATTCTGTTCGCCAGCATAAGATAGAAATCGGTGCTTTGAAGGTGAAACAAAAAATCCTCAATGATATCCGCACTGAAAGTTCTAAACGTAAATTTATCATCTTTTTGAAATTACCGTGTTTTTGTATTGTAAATGCAAGTAAGTTAATTTTAGGGTTTCTCACTGGTGTTTTTAATTTTTGTTCGGAGTTCTTTATTTTAGAATGAATGCATTACTTACTTACTACTTTTTCTCGAATTTTTTTTTTGATAGCAGAGTTCTTGAACTTCAAAATAAAAAGTGATATTTGTATTATTTCAAAACCAATATTTATTTATTATGCAACTTTACAAACATTTCAAAAACCCGCTTTGCTCTACCAGGAAGACCAAAGCAGATAAGCTTAACTAATTGTGGTTTAGTACCGTAAAACCGTACAAATTTAGACCAGTGTTGCAGCTTTAGACCATTGAAGGAATGTGGTAGTATGTGCTATGTAGTGGTCGCTGGAGCAAAGCTAAAGTTTTGAAAAAAATTCAGTAGGTTCGCAAATGTTTTCCAGCGAAGTTCATGTTGTTTAATCCAAGCTCCAGTGTTAACATTCTCGTGTCAAAACTCATTTGTGATGGGAGGCTTTTTGAAATTTTTGCTTCAGTTCTGTAAGTCTTCATTAAAATCTATATTTTACGATTGAATTCTCCGAAGATAAGTTTATTACTTTATTACTTATGTATCTATGATGATCTAGCCATATCGGCGAATCCTGACGTTGCTTTGTTTACTCGTCGTTTCGAAGTGAACAAAATATAGGAATTCGAGTTGTAACTTTAGACCACCCATTTTTACTGTGTTTGTCAATATTTTGCGAACAATTTTGTATTGTCTTGAGCAATTTTTTAGTTTTTAGGCTTTTTTTGGTTTCAGACATGAATCCAAGGAAAAGAAAGAAGTGAGGAGGCCGTCCTTCCCTAAACTAATTGCCTGAACTGATGGAAAAGGTGATCCAAGAAATCAGGAGAAACCAAATTTCAACAAGAAAGGCAAAAAAGGGTAAATTTTGGTATTGGCCTCATTCCGACAATGTCATTTAGCACAAAAAGAATTATTGCGACAACGAAGAAACCTCCCAATCGGGACAAAATTTGTATCAAGCCCCCGCAAAAAAATGATAAACGAAAATGATCTTGTAAAAAAAAGTATATTAATGAAATCCAGGAGTAGGTATACCTACTAATTGCTTTTTATACTATATACAGTTCATATTTATATATCTGAATAAAATATTGTTTTCACTATTGATTTTGTTTAAGAAAACCTGAAATTGACTCAAAAAGTATAAAAATATTTATAAATCAGAAAAAGTAAGTACATTTTTTTTTTTTTTTTGAATTTTTGCAGTGTACGGAATTGGAACAAAACGATCTATGCATTGCAACTTCAGACCAGAGCGGTTTAATAATGCATATTAAAGAAAATATGAGGTGGTCTAAAATTGTCACCACCATGTGCAAACTTTATACCTCTATACAAAAAATTCCCCCTCCCTTTGTGTGTAATTTTGATTTTTTCGAAAAGTCACTCTTCAACTGAGCACTGTAAAAACGATTCAGAAACGTTCCTGGAAAATAATAGGCAGCTGATGTGCCCAATTTCAACCAGTAACATATCTTGCAAAAACCAGGAACGTTTTCCGATAAAAGTCAGTAACCTTCCTGGAATACTGGAAAATCTCTCCTGTTAAAGACAGCCATGAACCTTCTAAAAATTAAATTATTTCATTAGAACTTCCTTGATTTACTAAGAAAGCATTGAAGCAACCATGGCCAAAGCTACACGAAAATTGCTAGCAAGAACCAAGCACATTCCTTGCCTCGCAAGACTGCAGCTATCCAGTGACATATTTACCCCCATTGGGAACTTAGTCAATCTGGACGGGCCGTAATCAAGTTAAAACCTATACACTTAATAAACACACTCAGTCAATCTTTAAACTGGTAGCAAAAAATATCTTTCACACCAGTGAGAAGTATGCATCCGTGTATCTTTTAGCAATTCAGGAAACTTTTTTGCGAAAATACTTGATTTTACGGGGAAATAGGTGAAAACCTCTGGAATCCTGAAAGGTTCTACGGAAATAACCAGTAACATTTTCGGAAAGTAAACAATTTATTTGGTAATGTACAGTAATTAAAAAGAAGAACAAAAAAAAACCTCTATGATGAATTTTTTAATTTTTTCGCGAACTCGTTTATTACGAGTACTCGGTTAGAACGAGCAAATATCGTGGTCCTTTTGCGTCGTTCTAAGCGAGTTCGACTGTATTTGTAGACCTTATTTTGCATGGTGTGAATTTGGGATGATGGATCCCAATGTTGTTTTATTGGTTTTCGGATGCTATTGTTGAGGACGCATTGTACTCCAATGTAGCTGTCCATGCTGAGGATGTAAACGGCATTGAAAGGAACAATCTTCAATTAATACGTAGTTACAATATCAATCGAATCTCTTTTGTGTTTAACAAAAAAAAAAAAAAAAAAAACATTGCTTGAAGTCCTAAATTTTTTCTATTGATTTCCGTCACAATCAAAGTAAACTTTATTCGATATGAAGTTTTGTTTTGGCAAGACGAATCTTTAAAAAAATGACACATCCGATATGCTTTTTTAAGAAAAAAATAAATGAAGCATAAAGTATGCAGCGTGTATGATGTTGCAGAGGCAGTAAGGGTATACGTATAGTGTTCAATGTACAGAAAATATGCAAGATGTGATTTTTGAGATTGAATCAGACGACCACTAAGATTTGCTTGTCGACCTGGGTCATATTTTTGACATTTTTGGATTAGCTACAGATACTAGTAATGAATTTTTAACGAGAAAAATAGATAAAAAGAAAACAAAGTGTACATTCGGAGTTCATTACACGCATTTTGTTGACTCCCGTTTCCCAAAGTGAATTTCTTGGAAAAAAACCGCCAATAATTTTAAAAAAAAAAAATCCTTATACTTCTGGATAATTCCTCAAAAACGCATTGCGAAATTTTATTTTCACGTAAAAATGTTACCCAATAAAACTGCTTAAAATTACTTAAAAGCATTGAAGTTATGATACGTATCACCGTTTTTGTTTCACATACGGAAGAGGTATTAAGAATGCACCTGTCTTTTATAAATGTTTGGCGGACGTTGGCGTTTTTTCGGACAGCAAGGTCTGTTTCATCTCATGCTCGCTGTGCGCTTGACAGCATTTATCAATCAGCCAAATGCCACAATACTGACCACCATTATTTCCACTCTTTCCCCCTTCATAGAAATAACAAGTGAACACAATTTCAACATTTTCTTCCCAATGCTTCTTCCTAGCTCTTTTTGTCTTCAATTAAGACTTAAAAAGCAAAATATGAATCATATCAAAAACAGAGCGAAAGTTAACCAATAAAAATAACTGGAATACATTTGAATGTAATTAGTTTTTGTTTTGTGGAGTTCTCTTGATATTTATGATTATGCATATTTATATATTCTTACATAAAAAATATATTTATTAATTAGCGTTATGTTTTTATGGCAATTTTTATTCATTAATATTTGGCGTGCCTCTGGTTTAATAATTAAAATAATTTTATGGAGTTTGTTTACACTTCAATCTACTTCTTTTTCGATATACATAACTTCCTCTCAATTTGCATGCATTTCAACATTTATTTCAGGATTTTCAGTATTTTGAATGTATTATAAAAAAGTTTAAAAAAACGAGCAGTGATGAATATTTTCAGCGTGATAAACCATTTATTTCGATAATATGTCCTTTACACATTTTCATCAGAATTTTAAAAAAAAACATATATGCATTATTTTTTCCCAAAATTATAACATATACATTGAAAAAAAGATGTTTATTCACTGATTGTACATTTAGAGCGGGCCCTGTATGGAGTTGAGTATGCAAAATATGAGAACCACATTCTGTAAAATGTTTTGAACTCAGAAAAGCTTGTAGATTAGGATTTTGGATGTTACCAGGAGGCTTGTTGGTCCATTAATTTTTTATACCCCGCTCCATTAGGTAGTAAGTAAATGAGTTGAGCAAACTCATCTGAACCATTTTAATGTTTTTCCTAGTTACAATGTCCCGTTGTTTATAAAAAATTAATATATTTAAAGCTAGATAAATTAAAATAAAACAAAAAAAATAAAATTAAAAGAATAATTTTTGTTGAAAAAAAAATATTTAATACCAAAAATCAAATTTTTACATAGGTCTTCAAAAGCAAAATATAAAAATCAATCTTTTTTATTTTGACAATCATTATTGATGCATTTGCTAAATACTTGTCTCAAAAAAATGAGAGAGAATACAGTTGATAAAGATCATTCAGGCATAATTGAAAAATATAATCAATATAAAAGAATAATTACAGATTTTTCGGTGACTTTTTAAATTTTTTTACACGCCAAGAACACTGAAAACGAAATATTTAAGTACCTGAACAGCTCTTGTGAAATGGTTGAAATTTTGTTAGGTTCAGTTATGGCTGATAGAACTAATAATTTTGAACTGCATTTGGTAACTAGACAAATGTTACCTTAATTTTTCTATACGAATCACACAAATTACATTCGTGGTGTGACTCTTTATTTACAAGATATGATAAAACTACCTTTAGAAGTTGTAAATGGTATGCAGAGAGGAATGCTGTCCGCCAAACAAATGGAAGGTAGATTTAATGCAGTAAGTCCCGATTTAGCATTAGAGCAGTCTAAAAATCGATCTTTAGCCGTGACTGGAGGTTTGATTGGTATTACATAAAATGAAGATACGAAGCAGAGATGGCTACTTCTTTATCCGTTTAAAAACAGCACACACGAGGCTTTTTCTTCATGTATCGGAATACAAGAAGACTCTACAAGTGACATTAATTACCATAATGAATGGACGCGATCCAGGATCAATAAAGACAAAAATGATATTCAAAATATCGTTACATATTTTATTGCTTGCAATCCCTATGATGATAGCGAAAATTGCGCGCTCCGAAATATTTACACCGGTGAACTTACTGACGAATATTCTTCTCAATGTTTGCTAAATATTGTAGAAAATGGAGAGATTGCATTAAGTACATACGAAAAAGAGCAGTTTGTTCTAAAAAGTAAAAAGTTATCCGACCCTATTAAAAAAATTACATTTGACAACTTTGTGACTACATATGAAAAAAGGAAGACGTGTAAAACTACGTGTAATAAAAAGTTACAAGATGCAACAGTTGTAAGTATTTTTCAAAAAACATTCATGTTGGCTGATTAACGAGGATTTGACACACAAATTTTAGCACCTCATGAAATTTTGGATTACTGCAAGTACCTTTTTGATGCAAGAGGATTTTATAAGAAATTTCCAAAATCGGAACTCGCTCTTGCAAACGAAAGTCATTATAAGTGCGGTGCAAACACGCGCATGGAGATTTTAAATTTACAAATTTCAAAAATTTTTATTGTTTATAGTATGGCACTTATTCACCGAATTCCATTAAAAAATTTCAACACCTTTGGAGACTTTGCTGAGTCCTTCTTCAAAAGAATCCACGATTTTTTCTTGCAGGACATAATATTTTACAAGTATGATGATCTTTCGATCAAAAGTTTAGAGTCAGCATTACGGAGTTAGGGTCAAAAAGTAAAAAATGTTGTAATTCAAATGATAATACAAAAGTCCCAAGCATTTGCAATAATTTCTTTTTCAGCACTGAAGATACGTTACAGCTCGTTCTATTTCTCTGTATTGCTGCTTCGAAATATGCACAAGCAAATCAAGATTGCGAGTTATATATTTGCATAGGATTTTATGGTCATCAAAATATTTTAAATTACAAGGCAGTTTATTTTTTGAAGAACCTGAATTAAATTTCAACCACTTAGAAGCCGATTCTAAAATGTTTTGTCATATATTTCACGCTGGAAAAACCATAACTACCCATATTATAATTCTTAGCGCTGATACAGATGTTTTCATCTTGGGAATTTATTTTTGGAATAAGTTAGCGCGTCTTGTTGTTTAGTTCCATGGTTTCACGGTTTGTGCAAGAAGAAACTCATTTCATCATGTTATTTGACAGCTCAATCATTAGGCGAAAACATCTTATTCTGCCAGAATTACACTCTCTAAGTGGCTGTCATTCGACCAGCAGATTTGGTTCAAAAAAAAAAAAAAAAAAAACAAGGTAAAAAAATGCATCGTTGGATTTTACATACTTCTAATTTACAAACAATTGCAGTTCTTCGTGCTATTCGCTAGTCCGGGGAAATCTTCCATTAAAACCACTTAAACTTTCATTATTTTTTACAACTTCGAAAAAAGAAAAATATTTTTTTAAAAAAATTGACGTAAGCTCAAAATAGTCCTCTCCTTAGAATTTTAACACTAGTGTCAGAAAATCACTGAGATGAAAATGATTCATTCCATTTAAAATGTGATCATCTATCTTGTGATCATCTATCATGTGATCTTCATCTGCCTTTCCTTACATTTTTAGAAGGAATATTAGTTTGAAAGTGGTCAGCACAATTTTATTTTATGATCTGAACTTATGGAGACCTGTATTTACTTTTTTTTTTCAATTTGGTAAAAAACAAAGCAAAAAAAGATATCCAGTAGTACTGATAGAACTTGTCATAAATATATGCATATCATGCTTAGTAAGTAGCTTCTGAGGCGTTTCGATTTTACGAACTCTCACTTTTATGATCATTTTTCTTTTTCAAAAGAATTTTTCGGAATCAAGCCTCAACTTATGTGAGAATATGTAAAGTGGCAACACACTTTAAAAGCACTTTAAGACGATATATATGTATATATTTTTTTGTAAATTTAAGTCAAATCAGCTTTTTAAAAGATGTTGCTGTTTTTTAGTTATAAAACGTTTTGTTATATTACAGAAAATCTGTACCGGCTTGCAATCTGAACTTTAACTGACACATGAAAGGATCGTAATTTATTTTTTCAGCAAAATAAAAAACTGAAAAGAGTCAAATCTGACGATAAAACAATGTACCAAATTGCTTTCAAGCGACAGAAAAAAAATCATGTTTGCTTCAATTATTTTTGATATATTATCGATAATCATTTGTTTTTAAGGATTTTTGAATATTTCCTTTCGGTTTTTTTCTCTCGTCATTTTAAGAGAGAAACTCCTGACATTTAACTCGAAATGAAAACAGAGTAATATTTTCATTTCCACTATCAAAACTTGCCTCAAAATATGAAAACAGGAAATACATCAAAAAATGCAGGTTTCAGAAGTGCAAAAGGTTTTCAGGTGTGAATGACACTTCTTTTTCAGCTTGCTCTTCGAGTATTATGAAAAAACTCAGGGCTTGTCATATTTTCAGTACCAGAGATTACATTTTTTTACAACAACTAACCGGTTAAATCTTCAAAATGGAGCAGAATCAATTAAGATCAGTCTAATTATCTTGACACCACAGTCTCAAGATTGCAACGAGAAAATAAAGCATTTCTTATTCGTCATTTTGTTACTTAAAACATGTATTTATCAACACGTATGTTTTATAATTTAGCAAATGGTTGGAAAGAAGAAAGAAAAGCTTATGCTGCAGCCTTAGCTCTATATAGTTTTTTTGCCACACATAATTTCGTAAGAAATTTCAAACTGTTCGTAAAAAATTAATAAGTGAAGTATTTACGTCTAATGAAATTTAAATACTTTACTTACTTAAAGTAAAATTTAATAATAAAGTTAAAAAAAACTTTAAAGTAAAAATTATTTAAAAATTAAGTAATTTTTACTTAAAATTACTTAGTTAAACAAAAATTATTTAACGTGTCCCAGGATTAATCAAGCTATCAGGTTTTCCAAATGACAGTTTTATTTATAATTCTCATTGTTGTAATAATGAGTATTAAGGGGAAAAAAGTTATGTTCTGAATTCATGAAGTAAAACAAAAAGGGTATTTTCTTCCAAACATTTATGTAGGTAAAAAACTAAAACAAAAAATACATTCATTATTTTTTAAGCTAAAATGACTTACTCTTGCTGTGTATAAACTAAATACTCATTGTGAAGAAACTAATGTTGAATCACTGCATTTTTTCCTCGCAAAACTTTCACAATGCACAGGGTGTTCCGTTTTAACCTGCAAGACCTCTATCTTCGCGACTGTTAGTTCTAGAAGCATATTTCCAATAGCAAAAATGTTCAAAATCAGATGCAGAGTCAAGATATTGAAAGTTTAAAGCAAAAAAAAAAGTGAGTCAAAATATACAAAATTTTGCTTTTTATACGGGCCCTAGGACCGCTATTTTATATTTGGAGAAATAATATCCATTAAAAACTATTATTGACACAAAAACCTTGACATTTGTCCGGCCAAAACTCAAGGAGATATTCCAGTTCAAAGTTTTAAGTTACCATACAGAATATGAGATTGGAACTTATCGCCTTTTCAGAAGAATAACAAGTCGTCAAAGTAAGAAAAACAAGGTACTTATATTTTTCATCGCTATTCAAAAATGAATGCAAATGTTATGCCGTGATACGCAAAAATACACCACAAAACCTCGAACAAATTGAAAAACCACACTCTATGCGCACATATAATTTTAAACACTTGTTAACCGCTATATTTTTCCCCAAACGGTGTTATTGACGGCGAGTGTAATGTGGTGTAAGTCACAGAACGTTGCGGTTCATTTCTCGGTGAATTTTGGTTGTACTAATTTCAAACTTTTTGTAATGGAATTGCTTTCTAATGGAGATTATTTCCCTAAAGATAAGTTAGGGGACCTGGGCCCGTATAAAAAGTTAAATTTTGTATTTTTTGACTCATTTTTATTTTTACTTCAAACTTTCAATATTTTGACTCTACATCTGATTCTGAACATTTTTGCAATAGGATGTTATGCATCTAGGGCTAACCGTTGCGAAAATAGAGGTCTTGCTCGTTAAAACGGAACACCCTGTACATTTGTCAACACATTTTTACCCCAATGCAAGTTCTATTATGAACGTTTTCGCACCATAGCCGTATGAAATAACAGAATCTGTCTAACGAATGAAAAGTTGTACATATTTTAAGAGATGAATCAATGTTACACAGATCAAAATTACAGTAATGCGGCACTAAGAAATCGTACATTTGACTTTCCCAGAGCCCTTTCTAACCAATTGCCATGCAATTAAAAGTATAATAACTGCATTAAAAATTGAAGTAATACATTGCAATTATTAAATAAGAAACAGCTAAAATGATTTAAAAGGTACCAATCAACTTATATGAAGTTTAAGACATGATATTTTTTTAACACCTGTCTAAAAATGCCAGAAAGTAAACCCTGAAATGAGGACTTCGCGGGCCAGATTTTGAAGTTCGAGCCTCAAATCGGCGAACTTGTTTCAAGTGCCAAACTTTTCATTGGACATTATGTGTTAGGACCATGTTAAAAGTATGGTTGTGCAAAAGAATCACTGCAACTGTTTGCAGTTTTCCAGAATTCTTAAGCAAATCTCTTTTTTAACAATTTTACCATTTCCTAATAGTTGTTTACAAAAACAGAGAGGTGTCAATGATCCGATGTTAGATTCTTGTTGTATGAAGTTATGATACTTTTTTGCATAAATAGAACAATTTTAAGACTCTGAAATTTTGAACTAATTTACTTTAAAAAGGAAATATTTGGGAAAGCAATATTTTTGTGTGTGTGCGCTTGACATTTTTCGAAAACTGCTTAGAGTAGTCACAGTTATTTTTAAATATAATTATTATTATCATATCCTAAAACATAATGGCTGGTAAAAAGTTTGAAGATTGCAAAAATATTGCCTTAAACTTCAGAAAATTCCTCACAAAAAACTAATTTCAGGGTTCAATCGTATGAAGTTTTTCAGAAACTGAAGCTCATATTTACCGCATTTCGAGTGCACCAAAAAAAAGAAAGAAAAAGAAAACGCATAATTCACTAAACAGAAAAGATCCATATAAATCCGAAAATAAATAAATAACAAAGTTATTGGCTGTTTTCCAGGACAGGAGAGACAATATCTGGCGCGAATTTCATCAAAATTTAAAATGTCAACTTTTGCACTACTATGTTACGTTTACTTTTACTTAAGCTTTTACTACACTCTTCGCTTAGGAAAAATGAGTCTTAAAAAAAATCTACCTAATTTAAACAAAGTAGGATTTGTTGGGGGTAAACGGTCACTGCGGCTAGTGGGGTCACTCTTCAAAACTTAAATATCTATAATTTTATTATAACGATTTTATATTAATCATATCAAATTTAATCACAGTCATTGCTTTTGCATGCATTTGCGTTTCATGTAACTTTTTTCCAGTTTGAAGAACTTATGTCGAATAACTTTTCCGAGAAACATTTTTTTAGAAATTTCAAATGAAATGTTCAAAAAAGTGCTTCTAGGATAGTTTTTATCATTTTTAAAATGCTCATTATACTTAAATGAATATTTTGGGGTCAGAGGATCTTTAATCTTTACGTTTTTTGACTGTCTGGAAAAATTATGTGTTATGCATAACATAATTCTGAAAAATGTGATACCTTATTTGTTATCCTATGCAAACATTTTTTGAGTTATCGTACAAAAACACGTAACTATCCCTAGTGAGATTTCTGTCAACAGCAGCTGTTTTGATCAACTGATCGAACACAAACAAACCGCGTTTTGTCGCTTTCAATATAACTTTTCTCATTTTCACTTTTATTTAATTATTTATTTATTTATTTATTTTGTTCAGAAAATATTTAATGTTTATGTCTTTTCTGCAGCAAAACTTTCACACAACTTCACGAAAAGAGGTTCGTTTACTTCGTGTTCTCCAAAACGTCTAATCTTTATGACTTAAAAATCGAACTTTATTAAATTGGTTGCTTACTTTTTTCCAAAATTTTGGTTATCATTTTTTTAATTAAAAAAAAGTCTTTAAATTTAGCTTTACGTTCTGAGTAAAGTATAAGGCAATACTTAAGATTAAATTATAATTATGCATGTTTTTTACTATTAGAAGGTTTGCACTCGGTTATATGTTTGTCCCGCTTACCCCCTTTTTTTAGCAATGCGGGCATTAAAATTATATAAGAAGAGTTTTCCAATTGCCCCTTTTTTGCAGTAAGGTAGACAAAAACGGATTACTAAGGATATTTAAAGATTTAATTCAGGAAATGACAATTAACTTTTGTTTATTAATAGATTTCAAGATAAAATAAGTATTTTTTTTATAAGTGTGTGAAAAAGGTTCCGTTAACTATAACTAACCCTGCTTTTAAATCTATACTAATTCGGAGCGTCAACACTCTAGCTGAAACAACAAATTTCTCAACAATCACGGTGTTTTCAGCAAACCATGAAAAGAATAATGCATTTTAAAGGCTGTATTTCATGTGACTTAAAAAAATGAATCGTGAAAAATACGATGCTTAAATGATGAAAATCTTAAATTTATAAAAACTGAGTCACACAACGCATGCTTTTTACATATTAAAATCTATAAGATTTACGTATTACAATAAATAAACATTTTTTTTTTCTTTTGGATAACTTGAAAAAATAAATTTGGCCTGTGTAAGATGAAGTAAAAAAAAAAAAAATGTGTATGTAAGTGCTACAACACTTCGACCGAAATGATGGGCACTATAACTGAAGTAATGATTTATTAGTTTAATTCATGTGCAACCCTGGGTAGTCAAATAAACTCATGTGTTATAAAATTTAGTCAAATGAATTAGTTATGTAACGTATTAAAACCATTTTTTTAGTCTAGGCACGGAGAAAGTTTCCGCGAAAAAAAAAAAAAAATCTGCCCAAATCGATTGAAGGGAAATACCAAAACGGACAGGTAGTTGTAGTTACAAAAATGTGTGATAAATACCAAACCAAAAAAAAAAAACCAGGCATTCCAGTGGTATAGTCTAATGTTTTCTCAATGCAATAAGAATACACTATTCAATAAGAATAATCTATTTAGTTCATAGGAAATCCAAACATATCAGTAAATTTTTGGTGAACCCAATAATGTATCAAATAAATTTACGTTGAAATCCAATTTAGTGAAATCATTTCAGGGAAAATACATGAATAAATCGCTTTAAGGAAAATACATTGTAACCCGAGTGGTTTAAGAATAATGCAGCAGTATCAAATCATAAATTAATGCAATGAAATGGGTTCAGCAATGATGAAATCAACTTTGCATAAGTGTGTGGAAAGAATGGGGAGGGTTAGTTGAAGGAACCAAAATTAGCTTTTCTGTCAAGTCGTGACAATTTTAATAATATTCCTTACTTATGGATATTGAATATTTTATTGAAATGCGTAACGGGGATTCGTGTAAAACAAAAACTGATCTCCGGTGTATATATTTATTACCGCTGAGACCACTATTTTTAAAATTTGATAATTATTGTGTGTACAAATATTGCATTTCTAAAATCGGAAATATCTACGTAAATAAAAATATACCATTATGAGAAAAGTTCTTTAAAAAAAATATGACCAAAACGACTTCAATTGCCTGAATCAAGAACTGGTGATTTGCATCACCAGTGATCTTTTTATTTTACTTTGAGTATTAGAGGCAAATCTTGATGACTCTTACAATCAGGGCTGCGGAGACAGAATCGAAAAGTCAAAGTTGGTCTGATTTTGAAATAACGGAGTTAAAGTCGGAGTCGGGAGTCAAAGTGATTTAAGGTGAATCTTTATGACTCTTGAAATCAGGGCTGCGGAGCCGGAATCAAAGAGTCGAAGTTAAACTGATTTTGGAGTAAAGGAGTCAAAGTCGAAGACAGGACTCGAAGTTTTGAAGTTCTAATAGTCGGAGTCGGAGTCAGAGTCGATCAACTTACCTCAAAATTCGCAACCCTGTCAGTGCTTGAGGAGTCGGAGTCGGACTTATTTTGGGGAAAAAGGGTCAGAGTCGGAGCCAAAGGTTTTAAAATTTCTGGAGTTGGAGTCGCTCATATCCTACTCCGCAGCCCTGTTTGTAATACTAAGAACACAAAGCTTTTTCGTAAAACAATCCATTAGACAGTAATGAATAGCGGAATTTTTGTAATATAGTTCAATTTCTATCGAGGAAAAAAATCACATTTGCATTAAAAACAAATTCTAAGAGAAAAATATTTTTTAACATCTCCTATTATAAACATTAATTTATTATGATTTCTTCCCTTCATTAAGTTTTTTTAATTTATTTTATGCAAATATAGCGAATTACATACTTTTCTGCGTAATTTTTTAGTTCTCAGCAAAGCTATGAATAAATACTCTGAAGTTGAAATTTTGTGATCTGTGATTACAGTTGAAAAATGAGATTTATTTTCGTTTTTTCATTTCTTACCGAAAAAAACTACAAATGCTGATTATAACTTGACTTATCGCTTATCATATTTTCAAATTGCTGATTTTGACTCACATTATGTTATCAAATTCTAACACGATAATATATACATAGCTTTTGTAGTTGAATTTTTTAGATTCTTTTAACATTCAATAAGGTGTAAAAATACTCTGCATATATTTTAGAAAAATCAAAACAAAAACTTCAAAATCAAAACTGCAAAAATAATAAGTTAATAATTTAAAGCGAACTCTATAATGTTTATTTCTATTGTTACAATTTAAAGAATTAAAAGCATTAAAATGAAAGAAAAAATGATTTTCTGAACGTTATTACTGCTCTTTGAAAGTAAAAGATATTTTTAAAAACATTTTCTTCAAAAACCGGTGATGTTATCATTAGTTTTCATATAATATTTAATTTTTGCATTAACATTTCTTTATTCTCAAAAAAAAAAAAACATTTCAGTAAAGTTCATGATACTTATGACTAACCCTTTAACGCTAGCGTGTTTAAGTGAAGGTTGTTATTACTTGAGATACGTAATGGCAGGTAGCTAGTCAACTAATTTAATCATTTATAACTTCATATTTAATTGGCAAATGTACCAAATTATAAAAATTTTTACAAGAAGAAAAGTGCTTCAAAATCAGATACATAGCATATTTCTTAATGGAAATGTATCATGCAGGCAAAAATACTTCAAACCATTTTCCTCTTTAAACTGCCATTTGTGAAAGTAAATAAAGTAAGACATATTCTTTGCTGTAAAGTAAACATCGTTTTTATGGAAGTAATATCTTTTGCCTCAATTAATTACGTAAACTGCTCTCATAAAAAATGATTTCTGCTACATTTTTTCTTTTAAATTCGATAATACAGCATGACTTCATTGAAAAGCTTGACAAAGTAAAAAAACAACTTTAGACTCCAAATTAATTACTTCATTCGTTGTTGTTGTTTTTAAAAGCATTATGTTCAAGCACGGTTAATTAAGCAAACTTCTAATCAGAGTAGCATGGTTCTGAGAAGGTTTTTTTTTCATTCCACGTGTTCAGAAATTTTTACTAATTTTTTTTTTAGTGAACATCAAATTTTTATTTACTTTTAAATTGCGTGCATATTTATTAATGAATTGGGAATGTAAACCATTTTAGAAGTTACTTGGTTTATTCTGAATACTTAATTAAAAATCTTTCTTTATGATCATAATTTTTAATCGTTCACGTAAGGAAAGCAAATGTCATTGTCTCATTAATATTCCTGCTTAATTTCGAAATAAAAAATATTTTTTATAACTAATTATAAACGTATTCTTGATTTAAAAATTCATTATTTTGTTGAGTTAAATAATTCTTTCGTATGTATCATACCCGGACTGTCTATTATTTTACATGCAGCTAAATCTTAGCCCTGGCTTAAGGGCTATTGCTTTTTATCTAAACTTTTACCTTAGTTTGCAAACTGGACCGGACCCCTTTGCTAGCGGACTCTTACTAGTGTGCCAAATTAATGTTACCTACCAGTTTATTGGTAATTTCAGCTTCAATGACATTAAATCTGCCTCCAGTTCAGTTACTGACTGTTCCCGACTAATGAATATGTACGAAAACGAAAACTGCAGTCTATGGATGACCTAACCGAGCTGTTTGTATTTACCATGTGGTTCTCCCTTAAGCCTAAAAGTGTTAATAACTGTTTCCCATGAAATTAGAAGTTTCCATTGAATCATATAATTTAAGGTTATTTCCGCCAACGCAATAATTAATTTAAAAATGCAATAAATATACGAAACTACTCTTATTTTGTATTATTCAACTTAAATACTAGGTGTGTAGGTGTGTTACTTTTAAAGTTAATCTAGATAAAATGGTTTTTAAACCCTAAAACACTAATGTACGTAAAATTTACGTACAAGCCTTCTATATTGGCTGCTTTCCCCCCCTTTCTTTTCATCAATGTACTCGACCGAGTAAAAGTTCTACGAGTGATGACTTAGTTAGCTGCTTGCCAGGTGGCTTAGCTTCAACGTCTATTGTTTAGTACGCAAGCGTGTTGTTCTAGAGGTCACACGTAAATTTTACGTATCTCTAGTAATACACATGCAGTATTTCACAGATATTTTTAACGTATCGCAGGTGATAATTTGTATTTTACAGTTGTTAAAAATTTTATAACAACATTATTCGCAGCTTTTTAATTTCGTTTCGATATCAGTATGTATCAGTAATTTCCATTATTAAGATTGCAATTTATGCTAAAGCTACATCAGCAGCTATGTGAAAATTGGCTACATCAACGTCTAATTACTCAAAACCTATCTAGAGATCTGAAAGTAATGATCATGAAAGGTTAAGAAGAAGATATACAGAATACACAAGTTGAACAGAATCACCAAGGAGAAAGAACCTACTGCAGCTTTTGCGATTATATAAAAAAAAAGGATGACAACTACTTACTGCATGTGTGTCAAGGTGATTTGTGGGCAGCACCAAAATAAATGTTGTCCAAGTTGCATTTAGACAATTTATCTTTATAATTAGTCGTTTTATTATTTTACCTTTATCTTCTATACACCTTTTTTTCTTATTATTTTAGCATTTTTAAGCCTATAGTATGTATAGGGGGAGACAGTGGCCCAAAGCGGGTAGGTTTTCGCAGAATACTCGAAAATTGTAGTTTTTCGATTTTTATTGTAGGTATTTGGGTTTAAATTCCTAGCAGTTTTCTGGAACTTCAAAATAATAAGTGATTTCTGTATTATTTCAAACCTAATATTTATTTATTATCAAACATTACAAACACTTGAAAAACCCGCTTTGCTCTACAAGGGGTCCAAAGCGGGTAAACTTAACTAATTGTGATTTGGTACATTTACCAATCAAATATGAAGTTATAAATGATTAAATTAGTTGACTAGCTACCTGCCATTACATATCTTTAGTAACAACAACCTATACTTAAACACGCTAGCGTTAAAGGGTTAGTCATAAGTATCATGAACTTTACTAAAAGGTTTTTTTTTTTTTTTGAAAATAAAGAAATGTTAATGCAAAAATAAAATAAATTATGAAAATTAATGATAACATCTCCGATTTTTGAAGTAAATGTTTTTTTAAATATCTTTTACTTTCAAAGAGCAGTGATAACATTCAGAAAATCACATTTTCTTCCATTTGAATGCTTTTAATTCTTTAAATTGTAACAATAGAAAATAAACATTATAGAGTTCGCTTTAAATTATTAACTTCTTATTTTTGCACACTTTTCAATCGTACAATAAAAAGAAACTTTGCTCCCTAAATAACGATGAAATTCTCAACAAATCAATCTTTCCTCGTTTGTAGTCTTATGTTTTAATCATATAGCGTACTTCTGATATAAGATTCATAATTTTACTGTTTTTTTTTTTTTTTTCATTATATAATTCTAGGAATGATGTTTATTTCTCTACCTAACACATAGAATCGGAAAGTTACATTTTTTTCCGAAATAGGAATAAAGTACCTATCAGTTTTCTATTTTCAATGCATAAATATTTACATTATTTGGAAAAGTGTTGTTAATGGACACAGCAAAATGGTAGTTTAATAGCTGTTTCAAACATTGAGTGTTAAAATTCTTTCAGAACAAAATCAAATTTCTCCAGTGTGAATTCCTGTTTGAAAATCTGTATTTTTATAGGATTGACTTTTAATAAGTATTTTGCAGTAACAAATGATGCATCGTTACTAGTAATGTTGGGCACATCATAAAAACAAATGCAATAAGAATCTAGAAATTTTTTTAAAATCCTGATGCCCTCAAAAATATATACTTTCTAGAGTACATGCAGTCTAATTTTAGAATTCCTTAAGTTCCCTTAAAGTATCCGACTAGGCTCGGAGCAGTTTTTATTTTTATTTATTTTTTCAAACTTCATTATAAAATAATATTAATGCCTTTTTAGGAGCAAAAGGATCTTTAAACATGTATTTTGCTTAAAAATAAACCATAATATCATTTTTTCATGAGTGATTTTTCCTTAAAAATAGCTAAAAGGTACTATTTAGGAGCAACACTGTATTGAAAAAAAATTACTAGCTACAGGTAATTTGCTTACATTATTTCACATTTATAAATGCTACAAAGAAAACAGACCGCAGGTTAAAAAATACTTCCAGACTTCAAAGATTTATGTCAAATTGCGTGATTTTATCCAGAAATATCCGAAAATTAATCACTTTTTTGGGGTAAAAAAGTTATAAATCAAAAAATAGTTTATCATTTACTTAATCGCGGGTCTATTACACTCACAAGTACTTACAAGACAGGCATGCCAAATTTCATGCTTCAATAAATCAAGTTTTCTGTAGCTAGTATCAATTGAAAATTACATTCTTAAAAAACGTAAGTAAAGATTAGACTAGCACGTAGCGTACTGCAGACACTTGGTATTTAAATGCTTGTAACGTGAGATTCACGTAGATTAAAAACCCAAAAAGTTTTATAATCTTAAAAAATGGGGCTGTTCAGTAAAATCATTTTGAGAAATAGTGAATTTTGGTAAAAAATCGCTTTTTCAACTTCGTCGAAAACCTTAAGCCTAGAATAGATTCAGAATTCCTTAGGTATTTTTGTCTAAACTATTTTTCGAATTCCATAAGTCCTTAGGTTCAAACTATTTGTCCCATTTCTAATTTCACATATTTAAAAGCAACGCAAGCAACTTTGCACGTGCAATGCCTTATTATAGAAGCTTCATAGTTTCTTCCGAAAACAAACTTTATTAGCTTAGTGATTTTATCCTCTGCAGAATTCAAGGAAATAATGCGTCTTCATTTGAAGACGCATAACATCTCAAAATGCTAGCGCCACCTTGGCCATAATGTTCTTAGCTTTTGATTTAAATTACTAAGAGAAAAGAAAACGGAAAATGAAATTGCCATTTTGAAACGTCCTGACTGTCGCTCTGTTTTCCATGTGAAGTGTTATTATTGAAATGTATTTACTCTAGCTTTTGATGGAATTCTTAAACCTAATAGCATGTTTACTATGAAGAATAGGGTGATAACAAAACTTGTCTATACACGATTGAACTAGTAATGATTAGATTTAGAAAAATAGATTAATTTATGTTTATTGTATTAAACATGTTTTAAGTAATGGTAGCTAAAAAAAAACATGAATCTCAAACAGAGGTTTTTTAAACATTTCTCAATCAAAAGTTAAATAGGAAAAACATTGAAATACAAAAATATATGATTATCTTTCGTGGTTCAATAGTGATTGCTTCACTGCTAAAATCGGGAGGGTTTAAAAATTTTTTAACACTTGTATTTAAATAAGTCAACAAGATGTTGAAAGACTATTTGCTCCGATAAAAAAGGGAAAAAAAATGCATAGACAGTTTTTTTTTTTCTCGTTTTCCCCCCTATTTCTTTCTTTTAAAGCAAACAATATTTACTATTTATATTTAATGTTCATTTAATCTAATTTAGACTTTATTTTTTGAAAAAGCGTAATGCTTTTGAAACTTCAGAAGATTAATAAATATGAATCATAATCATGAACATTCAAGACAGTCCGGTTATCACATACAGTGACTGCAGTTCCGTTCTTATTAGAACTCTTCAGTCTGGATTAGTGAATAACCGAGCCGGTGGCAGAAGTCATCTGATTGAAGCCGAGACTAACAACAAACTGGTAGATAAAGTAAATGTATCTCCCCATCGAATGTCCGCAGCATGATCTGGCTCGTCTCGAGAATTGAAGGCAAAGATGACATCTGCGTCCATGAAGGTTATTCACTATTCCAGACTGATAAGATCTAATAAGAACGAAACTGCAGATTCTGGATGCGATAACCGGGCTGTCTGGTATATTAGTTCTGTCTTAGCGCTGACTTAGGGACGGCAACTTACTGCTAAATATCTAAGCTTTGCCCTCAATTCACGAGTAAAACCGCACCATGCTGCGGACATTCATTGGCGTGATAAATTTTTTATCTACCAGTTTGTTGGCACTATCATCTTCAGTGAGATGACATCTGCCTCCAGCTAGGTTATTCACTTGCCCAGACTGAGAAGCTCTAAGCTCTGGCTTAGGGATGGTAACTTACTGCTAAGATCTGAGGAGGAGTCATCATCATTTGAAGAGGACACTGTAAAAAAAGTTGTTTTCTAAAGTTTAGTTACCTCACATTTTTTTCCTCCAACAGGTATACAAATATGAAGTAGATTGTTTTAATCAGTTTATATTTCGTCATGCCAAAAATTAGCAAAAAGATTTTGCTGCGAATTTCTACTTCCCAGCTATTGTTCATCTGCAATTTAGGCGTTTCCATTACAGTCACTGGAGTAAAAAGAAACATACTAGGACAAAAAGAAACATGATTTCATTCACTAACACCACATGGAGGCACCTGGGCTCTCTTTGATGCAAAACTGCACTAGCAATTTAATTTTGCAAAGATAATTCAAAGTCAAATGAATACCCAAGGAATCTTTTACATGCCACATAATTATACGACATGGGCGCAGATGATTTTCTGCATCTTGAAAATCCACATAATGGCCACCTCAGGTCAGAACCCGGGATGCAGGCGCAGAAGGCCAGTGCCTTATCATCATCCCTCCAGCCGGGTGCGAGTATAAAATAAAAGTCAGTAATCCAACGTTATTAAGTACAAAACTTGCAAATGATTGCAGACACGTGTTTCGGTGTTACAAGGAACACCTTTTTCAATGCAAAGAAGTGTGAGCTATTGGATGAAAAGTCATCCGAGAAAAGCAACACGGTGGAACAGGAGATAGTATAAATATCAAAAAATAGAAATTAAACAAAACAAAAAAGATAAAATGACACCTGGAGACAAAATTTATTATTTAATTCCATCAGGAAAAAAACCGTTAAGTAATAAATTTTAAAAGAAAACCCATAAACAATGCAAAAAGTCCAAAAATGAAACCACTCATAATAAATTAGCTATAAATTTACCAGCGGGAAAAAACTATGTATGGAAGCAATGTATCAAATGGAGAAATGCAGAAAAAAAAACAGAGTAAAGGATAAACATATTGGAATTAGTTAATCACAAAACGAAATAAGAAAGCAAAAAATGAAAAAATAAAAGTAGGAAATGTACGACGTTTACATAAAAATAATAGAAAATCTAAACCAATTTTAACAAAGGAGTCCACACAGAGGAGAAATGGGGAATTTCAGTAAGATCGTTAACTAAATTAGAACGGTTCCTCAGGATGTGGAAAGATTCCCAAAAATCAAGATCCCACGAATTTGGGCATTTTTGGATAATTTGATAAGAGTTAAAATCAAAAGAGTGATTCGATTCCCAACAGTGTTGAGCAATACTGGATTTATTCAGTTGTTGTTTTCTCACATAGCTTTGATGTTCTTTTAACCGAAATTTCAAAGAACGGCGGGTCTGTCCGATGTATCCGAGTCCGCAATTGCAAAAAATTTTATAGATCCCACAGCAATTAAGAGGGTGAATAGAATCTTTAAGAGAAGAGAAAGAAAGTTTATTAATAGGAGAAAATACCACTTGAAATTGGAATCGCTTCAGAATCTTAGCAACCTGAAAACTGATACCAGGGAAGAAAGGCAGAACAACTAAATTCTTAGTGTTAAAAGTTCTATTAAGAATTCTTTATAAAATAAAAGGTTCCATACCCAATTTCTCTCAGAGAGTGTTGTCTTGGACACAATGCTCAAAATTTTAGTTCTCAATTAACTCACAAAAAAGGGAAGGATCTGAAGTTAAAATATTGAAATTCAATTTCCTTTTACCCCAACTGGCCCTAACTGCAGTTTTTATACATATACGGAAAGTAGGGTGGCTCCTAAGATGTTAAAAAAATACTTTGCAACGCTGTTTCTCTTTTTGGCATAGAGACAAGATTGGCCGCCTTGTCTAGTGGTCAGGGAAGTCTGACTGCCTTAGAGATTTTCGGGAATCGGACACGTATGTACTTCATGTCTCCTGTTTTTGTCTTTTCTTTCTGTGACTGCACTGTAAAAAAATTCCGAAACGTTACTGGTTATTTCCGTGGAACGTTTCGTGATTTCAGAGGTTTTCACCTATTTCCCCAAAAAATCAAGTATCTTCGCAAAAAAGTTTCCTGAATTCCTAAAAGATGCACGAATGCAGACCTTGCGCTGGGGTGAAAAATAATTTTTGCTACCAGTTTAAATAGTGACGGAGCGTGTTTATTAAGTTTATCGGCTTTAGATTGTTTATAGCCCGTCCGGATTGACTAAGCTTCCAATGGGAGCAAATAAGTCACTGGATAGCTACAGCTTTGCGAGGCAGGAATTGCAGGCAAGGAATATGCTTGGTTCTTCCTTGCAATTTTCGCGTAGCGTGGCCGCGGTTGCTCTTATACTTCTGGAGCTTTCTTGGTAAATCAGGAAAATTCTAATCAAATAAATTAAACTTATTTAATTCTTCTAGAAGGTTCACGACTGGCTTTAATAGGGGAGATTTCTTAATATTACAGAAAGGTTACTGACATTTATCAGAAAACGTTCCTGGTTTTTGTAAGATATGTTACTGACTGAAATTGGGCGCATCAGCTGCCTATTATTTTCCAGGAACGTTTCTGAATCGTTTTTACAGTGTGTAAGTTGTGCTGTGCATGCATGCGAACCCTATAAACGGGTCATTGTGGCATGTGTGTGCTGTGGAAGTCGGACTTCACACAAAATTACGGTACAGTTGGGAAAATGAAGCAGTACACATATCAAAGCTGCAGAAACTAATAAAGTTTTAGTAAAACATATTTTTAAAAGTTCTAAGATCTCATTAATATATTGTTCTAATTATACAATTTCAGTTTCAGGGCAAGAGCGAAGAGTATCAGATACCCACGAAATATTTATATATTTTATTAATTTTTCTAATTAACTTTTCCGAGAAGAAATTGCGAGTAAAATCTCAAATAGGGAGTCTTATAGGACAGCCAACCTCTCTCGCCAATGTTGCAGAACGAATAGCACGGAAAATAGTTTTAATTAGTTTGGTTTAAAACATGAATCTAATTATTTCATTTTCTATTCTTATTTGTATTTAAATATTTAATTGGAACAGATACTTGTTAATTAAGCAATTATTATTCTGGTTATGTGAGTACGTCAAACGTCATTAGGAGAATTAGCATTATGTTTTTTAATGAATAATATCTTATGAAATAGATATATTCTTGTTTTATGCATTCACGTTGTGTAACGAGATAGTAATGTATAAAATTCATCGCAGAAATAATGTTACAGCAACATTGAATTTTATTGTAGCTTAAAATAATGCGTAAAAAATAATTTAATTCATCTATAACTTCAGACAGGACTGTGAAATATCGAAACGTTTAGCATATTTTTCAAAAGTAAATTGCAATTTATTCTTGCTTAGTTAAAATTAAAAAATAAGTAGAAAGTGTCCATAAAAGGGGTAACCCCCCCCCCCATTACCCTCCCCGTAAAATCCTCACTAGTTCTGTGTATTAACGGCCACTTTTCTGCAGTTGGGCCGAATAATGTCAAAGTAATCATAGTTTAAACTTTCGGGGATGCGACTAGTAGAAATTAACTTTTACATGCCTCTCTCCCCCCTCTTTCCATTCAAAAGTACTAGGTGAGTACACTGCTAAAAATTTATTAAATTTTTATGGTAAATACTACTTTAAAATAGAATGTTTACAGTACAGGAAAAATTTACAGTAAATTGAACCGAAAAGAAGATAACCCATTGCAGCGCCAATTGATACACGACGTGACTTACAGTGCGAAGCAGATAGCTCCTTATTTCCCCTCGCTCGATGTGTCCCAACTCGTTTGGTGGGCAGCAAAGCCGCCTGCCGATCCGAAAGACCAGCGTTCAAATCTCTGCTGCTCGCAAATTGCGTATTTTAATTATTAATTATTCTACAGTAAAATTTACTTTAAAATAGTATTTTACGGTAAAAGTTGCTGGCGACATGGATGCCAGTAACTTTTGATGTAGAATTTCAGGATTTGTTTTAAGAGTGTATTATCATCTCATGCGCACTTACAAGGGCAATTTTTGCAGAATATTCTTCAATACATCGTGACATGCGGCACTTATGTCACGCTTTGCCTTAAAAGTTAAACTGTGTGATGATTATCCTATTCAACACTTGTTGGAGTAAAAACTATTAGCGAAAACCACGTCATTGTGTATCTAGTAGTTATCTATTTCTTGCCACTGCTATCAAAGTGCAATTTCTCTGAATATTATTTATTATTTTTGCCTGCCGTTGAAAAATTGCATGTTGTATCAAAGCATAACTTGCAAGCACTTTTGTTCTTGATGACTTATTTTGATTTTCATTTTCCTATCTCTCCCTTTAACGCGTTTCACTTTCTTTATTTGTTTTAAAACTTCAGAAGTATTGCTGATGTAGAAATTTTAATGTAGAATGAACTCAGAAATTGCAATATCAATTTATCTTAACAAATCAGAAATAATTTTAATTTTAAGTGAATATTTTTCACTCCTTTCATTTTAAAGATTCTGGAAAAACCATGATTTTTAATAGTTCAGTGTACTTATAAAATCCAAAAATGTAAACACAACATGAAGAACGTATACAAATATTTTTAACTATAAAATCGCCCGTCAAGGTATGATGGGTGAAAATTGCTTCTACATGTGAACAAAGCCATTGCCCGTTCGGTGATATTTTGCAAGTTGGAATTTTGACACTATTTAAAACAACGAGCTACTTCCATTAATAAATTAATTTATTACTTTTATCAATAAACTAGAAAGTCGCCCATCAAGGTATAATGGGGGAAAATTTAGTTTTACATTTGAACGAAGCCATTGCCGGTTTGATGATGTTTTGATAGTTGAAATTTTAACCCTAACTCCAGTGGATTGACCCTAAACTCCAGTACATAGCGTTCATTGTTGACCATTTTTTCGTTTCTTCATTCCGCTGAAATAACAGTCTTACCAGTAAAACAGTTAAGTTATTGGATCCAGTTCAGAATCGTCAAAATAAAGCATTTCCAATCATTTCAAACCACACCAAAAAATATTTTCAACTATCATGCCGTTGAGCGAGTTTCACTGTTGATTACGTCAGGAGCGTTACTCGATTAGGATTAATCACGTAAAAGTTTATAATCAATTATAGTTAAAACTTTCATTGTTTAGTTGAGCGTAAACATTGATGAAGCTTTAACAAATTGAATAAAAAGGGTAAAATAATGATTAATATGAGCAAAGTATATAAGCCGAGGAAAAAATTTTATTAGTTTTTTTTTCTTCATAACAAACTGATTAATAAAAGTATTAAGTATAAATGCAGAATTTTTAAACGTGAAGCAAACGTAGCATACAATATTCTTCTCTAGCAGATTTTTATCCACATCTGCGAGCGGAATTAATTTCAAAAACATGGCGTGAAAATTAATTTGTTTCAAACTTTCTAGATTCTTACTTACTTAAATACCCTCCGCAAACTTTATCGAATTTTAATTTGAGTTATTTAGTTCACCTGAGATGCGACACAAGAAATGGGGATTTATATCCAATCTTTTTATAACATAATTTAATTTAGGAAGTCCTGTAAAATATGTTCAACGGTAACGGAAAATAAAATGTAAGCTATTTCGAAATGGGTTTGTTTCCGAAATTTTAAAAGTATTTTTTTCTGAAAAAGCATGCTTAAAAACATTTTTTTTAAATATTTGAAAAAGTTTAGTATTTTTTAACAATTATTTTAAACAGTGCAATTTCACTGTTTACGCTTCTGCACATGACATCACAGATGATGAGATGCCATTAGCGCAACACAAAATATTAAATTCGCTTCTGAACTAGAAACGACATGGTTGATAGCAAGCGTAGAACGTAATATTTAATTCGCTTCTAATTTTCATAACCTGGGAACGCGTTGGACAGCAAGCGCTCTAGTGGAGGCATTCAGCGCTATAGTGGAGATGCACCAAAGTGAATTGTGCACTTGTGACGTCATTAAGACCATGCCTTGTTTTCAAAATCGTACATTTTAAAAAATTAGTTAAAAATTAAGCGTTGGAAAAATGAAAGTTTTTCTCGCTCCAGGGGTTTTTTTTTTTTTCTTTTTTTTTTCTCTTATTCTATCAATTTTAGTGACTAAAGGTATTGTTTTTGACTGAAAAAAACAACCCCATTTTAAATTCTTTTTATCAAGGTTTCGTGCTGTTAAAAGAAAGGTTGAATGTTTTCCATGGAAATTGATGCAACCTAGCAAACGATTTAGCAGTTTAATCACATTTCAAAAGGTTAGTTTCATCAATAAAATGGCACTTTTACACGCCTTTAAATTAGTGACATGTTGAATCAATTCTTGCTAAAAGATTGAACTACCTGTTTTCTCAGAGAAAAGTAGTCCAAGAAAAACAGATGCCTTCGACAGGAATCTAAAGCAAGTGGTTTTGATTCCGGACGAATACATTCATCATCGCACTGGAAAACCCTTACCGTTCGTTCATTTACTACTGTGTTTCTGAAATTAAAACGAAGATTGAGATTTCATTTTTCGAATGGCTCAATGCTTCTCATCATTTACAACGTTTTTGTTTTTTTTTCTTTTTATTTCAGCATTGTAATTCGTCCATTACAATTTTTCCTCTCTCTCTCTTTTTCTTTTTGAAATTTAAATTTATGGTAGGAGAAATTTATAGTTTTTTGCCTTCAGCAAAATTTTAATTTTGCCCTAATATTTTACGTAATTTTCGTATAAATTTCAGCGGGATCTTTTTTTCTTATGTAGCTGTATTAATTAAATAATTGCTGCTTGCAAATCCATTTTTCGAATCATATGTTAATTCTGGTTCATTTATAGATTTCTCAAACTTTTTTGAGCAATCACATTGCTTATTGTTCTCATTTGACTGTTTTGATGTCCTATGATTTTATTTTTCCTCCGCCTTCCTCTGCAGCACTACTATCGACCGGCCCTTCCCGATGCTGCTCCTCTAGTGAGCAGCGTCTCCAGGTTGCGTCCATATCCTACACACACACACACGCATACATACATACATACACACACACTCATGCCTGCACACAGACACAAACACACACGCATACGTACACACACACGCACACAGACATGCCCACACACTCGTGCCTGCACACGGACACAAACAGACACTCATGCTTGGACACAATGACACACGCCTACATACTTACACACACTCGTGATTGCGAAAACCATAATTTGAATTCAAGACGTCAAAATTCAAATTGTTATTTTTTCATTTTAGAAGTTTTTTTCTTAATTTTAATTATTCTGACGTTTATTTTTAGATGCGTTTAGATAATATTTTTATATTTTTAAAATTTGAATAATGTAAGTGTTGCACTAAAGCCTGGTGTCCAAATGCAATAAACTAAGCAGAGTTGATAATAAAATTATTTTATTTGAAACTGAACATCTACCTGAGTTAAATCCTACCCGAGTAAGAAGACAAATTAACTAAACATGCCTTTTCTTTCAGTTATTTATCAGCAAATAGTTTTCAAAGTATTTTCCAATATGTGCTTCCCTTTAAGAGAAATATTTTCTTGAAAATTGTTGCATGTGAGCAATTGAGTGTTCCTAAGTTTTTGTTTCGAGCTCTTTTTTCTAGTAAAGTGAAAAAGAAACTTGTTTATAAGTTCTTAAATATTTAGACTACATGCAAGTAAAAATGCAGAAGGTTTTTCTCCAAAGAAATATATTCTGTGTAAAAGTAATTTTGAGAAAAAAATACGATCCACTGATGAAATATCGCTTGCTTGGTATAGCAATGCGTAAACTGATTTCGCTTTTTGCTTCTAGTTTACTGTGACGGTTTTGAACTCATTAAAAAACGAAGAAATTGACTTCTCTGAAAAACTCATTTTTCTAAATGAAACTTAGTGAGAAATACCTATTATCTTCGTGACTTTTTTTTAGAAGTTTGGGCAGCCATAAGCCAAAGCAGGTCTTGTCTGATTTGTATCCCTGTACCAGTTGTTGCCCCTGTACCCGTTTAAAACTGATACTACTCTGATTTTGTGGTTCTATCCCTAGTCAAATCCCTAGTTTTCGACCCGGTTAAAGTGACTTCGCATTGACTCTGTTGGACAAGTGTGTGTGGAATACATGAAGTAATGGAACTGAACTGCTAAACAATGTGACAGAGTTTTTACAAAGTTTAGTGTCGGTATTTTGAACAATGTAGAAAGTTTTCGAAGATGATTCATATTCTGTATGACAATGTTCTCCAATAAAAAGAAAAAAAGACAAATGCAGTGAAATTTGTTTTGTAAAACGCATAAAATGCTATATTTATGTAAAATAATATGACTTGCTTAAAATACCTAGTTCAAAGTTCACTTACAGTTTTGATATATTTGCCATAACAGAATGGATATTTAATTGTGGCTTTTATATGTCATACCAAAATAAAATACATTCAACTTAAAACACTTCATTTAAACTAGATATATTTAATCAAAAATGCATTAAAGCTTCAAAATTTTTATAGCACATGAGAAGAAAAACGATCACTGAAGAGTAACATTTCTTTTGAAGAGCTAAAAAAAGTTTCGAAAGAGACTTAAAAAATGAAAAAAAAAAAAAAGCAAACCCTTCAAACCAAATCCCTTTTTTGAATTACTTAGAAATAGAATGTTGTCATTCCTTTTTAGAGTTGCAAAAAACAGAGTTTTCCGATCTTTTGCTACATCCGTTTAAAATACATTCTTCAATATATACTCTTCCTTTTTTTTCTCTGAAATATTATTTTTTCACTTCTTGAAATCTGCTGTTTATTATTCTCGACTTCCCTGAAAAGATTGAATTTCAAAATTGTTCTTCCATGTTGTATGATTGCGGCTTCTGAACAAAAGTTGTATTCTTTAACCTCTGCTGAAAATTGTTGCTTTGGTAATGAAATATAAAAATATGAATGGAATCTTCACTAAAAGCTCAAATGTTTTTTTCCGAAGTTTTGGAAATAGAAATACTTGGAAAAATATAAATTGAAGGACTTTCTTGGAAATTGCTTTCCTTGTTTTCGAATTTTACTTTCTGTGTAATAGGAATACACTGCTTATTTTCCATATTTGTTTTACATTGTCACATTACAAACTCATTTGAAATAATTTAAAAAGAGAAAAAAAAAGTAAAACTACTGTATCGGGTGGGACACTTAAAATTATATGTCCCCCTAATTAAATACCCAAAAGAAAAAGGTATTCAGTATGTCAGGGGGGGGGAAAGAAATCCATTTAATTATATATATATATATATATATATATATATATATATATATATATATGTGGGAGCCGAGCTACTGGTAATAACTATGAAAATGCTTGTATTCACTTATAGGAGCACTCATTGATGACATAGTTTTAGCTACTAAACATTTAATGATAACTAAACTACACATAACTAATATTTACAAAAATGATTACAATGCAGAAGTGCAGCCGTCTTGCTGCTCGTCTTTACAAACGTCTTACGTCTTTCGTCTCCTCAAAGTTAATCACTAATCAAAAAAGTTTTACCGCCCTTGGCGCTGTTCGTTTTGTCGCCGGACTCTACGTCGTCATCTCTTGGCGAGTTTTACATACAAGAAAGCTAAAATGTATGAAGGGCTATGCAAGTGTACCAGGGTGTACCAGAGTCGGCACCACAAGTTCGGCCGTCCTGCACTCGACTGGACCTCCAGGCGAACCTGAAAATATAGTAAGCAAAAAAACAAAAACAAAACAACAATTAAACTAAAATTAAATTGGTTGCAAAAGTTTTTCGTCTTCAAAAGTTCAGTTTTTGATGTGCTCGTCTTAAAATTTTTCGTCTTCACAAAAATGTTCGTCTGCAAATGAAAACTGTCCGTCTTTAAAAGTTGTTCGTCTTTAAAAATATTTCGTCTTTAAAATTTTTTCTTCGTCCTCGTCTTTAAAAAAATATCGTCTTCGTCTTTAAAAAATATCGTCTTTGTCTTTAAAAATATCGTCTTCGTCTTTAAAAAATATCGTCTTCGTCTTTAAAAAATGTCGTCTTCGTCTTTAAAAAATTCACCTTCGTCTTTAAAAAAAAAATCTTCGTCGTCGTGCGTTTCGTCTTTTATCATTTGTTTCGTCTTTCTTTCGTCATTTGTGTTTTCTCTCATCTTTTTCGTCTTCTTTTGGTATTCGTTTTTCGTCTTTAAATTGAAATTATGGACAGTTGGTTACAAAAAGTCGGTGTTCTTTTCTTCTATTTTTTACACTTCTTTGCTTCTTTTTTTTTTTTTTTTTTTTAATTAACATTCCGAAATGTTGTTCCATGGTTTAAGGAATTCTGCGCATGTTGATGTGCAGTTTGGTCCTTCGTGAGTTCCTTCTTTGATGACATCAAACGTATTTCCTCCTTTCACCTTCGTTATTCTGTACGGGCCTAGGTACTTCGGTTTAAGTTTTAGGTGAGGTCCAAATTGCGTTCTTTTGATGGCGACCAAATCGTTAACTTCGTAAGACTTCGGTTTTTTCCTTCGTAAATTGTATGTCTTCTTGTTTTCTTCCTGAATTTTAAAAATTTGTTCCTTCGCATGTTTTCTCATATCTTCTCTTTGGGCTTCAAAACTGGCTTGAAATTCAACTTCAATCATTTCTTTCAGCTTTTCAAGTCCTGCAACCTTCATCTTCGTTCCAAAAAGTAATTCAAATGGAGTTTTATCAATGCTTCTTTGATATGTTGAGTTAATGGCTTGTTGCAGTTTATTCGTGTGCTTGTACCATTGAGTAGGGTTTTCCAAGGACAATTTAGAAAGAATTGCAATAATTGTTTGATTAATTCGTTCGACTTGGCCATTTGCTCTTGGTAATCCTGTCGTTATAAAATGATGATTAATGCCTTCTTTTGCGCAGTAATCAGCAAATTCACTGGAAGTAAATGCTGGTCCTTTATCGGATATTATTTGTGAAGGGTTTCCAAATACAGTCTTTTGAAGCTCTAATTTGGCTATGGTTTCAACAGACGTCGTTGTTTTTGTTGGGTAGATCCATACAAACTTAGTAAAGGCGTCAACTACAACAAAAATGTGTTTGTAATTTTTGTTAGTACTCTCTAAGGGTCCAATGTGGTCAACATGATACGTTTTCAGTGGGACGTCTTCTTTATGCAATGGATGCAAAAGACCTTCTTTTTTTCCCTTTTTATGGTTCAGAAGTATACAATGGACACAATTTCCTATTATTTTTTCTATTTTCTGTCTTAGTTTTGGGATAAAATAATATTCTTCTATTTCCTTTTCAGTATACTTGATACCTGAGTGACTTTTCTCGTGCGCATTTCTTATTATTTCTGTTTGCATATTCTCTGGCACAACCACTAATTCTTTACCTTCAACAAATTTATATAATATTCCATTTCTATCACAATAATCTTCATAATCTGAAATTTTAAGTAATTCCTTAATAGTTTTAATTTCAGTATCTTTATCTTGAGCTGATTTCAGCTGTGGCAACAAATTATCGACTGAAATGCAAAACACGTCGATAGGGGAGCGGCTGAGAGCGTCAACATGTGGCATCTTGCTTCCAGGACGATGTTCAATGTCATAATTAAATTCTTGTAGTAACAAAGCCCAACGAGCTACACGGGTACATAAGTCTCGTTTTGACAACGTTTTCTCAAACGCGGCGCAATCGGTTACAATTTTGAAATGGATACCCAAAAGGTAAACACGGAACTTCTTTATCCCTTCGATGACGGCTAGGGCCTCAAGTTCATAACTAGAATATTTCTTTTCGGCATCAGTCGTTTTTCTACTCATGAAATAGGTTGGATGAAAATTCTTTTCATTCGGTGGTTTTTGCATTAAAATTGCAGAATACCCTTCTAGGCTAGCGTCCGTATGAAGTTCAGTCTCAAATTTAGGGTTGTAGATTCCCAAAACAGGTGTGTCAGCTAACAACATTTTTAATTGGTTGAACGCATGTTTTTCTTCGACTCCAAAATGAAATTTTCGATCCTTTTTCAAGAGATCACTTAACGGCCTAGCTATTATGGAATATTTCGGGATAAACTTCCTAAAATATCCTGTTAAACCTAAAAAGCTTTGAACCTTTTTCAAATTAGTCGGCTCTGGAAAATTAAGAACTGCTTTAGTTTTTAAAGTAGATGGGAAAATATTTCCACCCTCGATTACATGTCCTAAAAAATCAATACGTTTTTTCAAGAAATGGGACTTCTTAAAATTGACTTCAAGTCCGTATTCGCTTGCAGTTTTTAAGACCAGTTCAAGGCGTTCAATACCTTCTTCGGGAGAGGAAGACAAAATGATTATATCATCCATATAAGGCAAAACAATACCCTTATTAATTAATTCTCGAAAAATAGTGTTGATATATCTTGTAAAGACCGCCGGAGAGTTACATAATCCGAAAGGGACTTGGCAAAATTGGTATTGTCCTTCATGCGTTACAAATGACGTATATCTTCTGCTCTCTTCACTTACATTTACATGAAAAAAAGCGTTTTTGAGGTCAATAGTACTAAAAATATTGGAGCCCTGCAGTCTATCCAAAATATCTTCAATTAGTGGAAGGGGAAATCGATCTTTTACTATAACCTTATTTAGTTTTCTATAATCAATGCATACGCGCGGTGTCCCATCTTTCTTTTTTACAATAACCACTGGACTGCAATACTCAGAGGAACTGGGTTCCACTACACCTTCTTTTAACCATTCGGCAACCTGAGCTTCGACGATCATTTTTTCTGAGAATGCCAACCTACGGGGATGATGCGATATAGGTACGTCATTTTTTACCAAAATTTTTAACTCAACATTAGTGGTTTTAATTTTTTGAGGCACATAGTTGGAAATCAATGTCTTTACTTTAGATCTTAAATCATGAGGAATATCAGGGGAAATATTCATTTCAACTTCTTCAACACATACATTAATTGGCAAGACAGATAAAACATCATAATGTTCTGCATCTTTGGGTTTAGCTTGAATCGTAACACCATTATCATCAATTATTGTTATTCCTTGCATCAAAACATTTAGTCCGATAATTACATCGCAAGCCATTATTTCGTTATTCACCACAACTACATCTGATTTACATTTAAAATTGTCAATTTGAATATCACTCTCAAAAACTCCAACTGGTTTTACTTGACATTTACCGAATCCTGACAAAACAGTATTTAAAGGAAGTAATTGAAATCGCTCACCAAGAGAATTCAATTTCTTAAAAACTGATTCCCGGATTAATGTGGCTTGTGACCCTGAATCGACAATAGCATTTTTTACCACTGAGTTACCAATTTTTACTTCTTTATTTAAATTTCTCTTCTTTGGAACATTTAAATGAGCAACGTCTGGTTTCTTATTAGGGCAATTAGAAGCTTTGTGTCCAAAATTTTCGCAGTGAAAACATTTAAGTCCCTTATCCTTGTGTACACAATTTTTTGAAATGTGGTTTTTCAAACCGCAATTGTAACAAATTTTTTCTCTGTAGTTTTCCTTGTTGGTGTTATATCGCGTCTTCTCATTATTTTGTTCATAGTGTATCTTATTTTTATTGTTTAAATCTCTTTTGAAATTGGAAGTATACCCACTCTTTTTTAAGCGATCATCATTTGACATTTTTTGCTTGGTTCTGTCAAAAGGTTTCTCATTTCTAGCCAAATCATTTTTCATTACTTCGTATACTTTGAGTTTTTCTTTAAAATCATTTATATCGCGCGCTCCATAAAGAATTGTTTTATTTTCCGGTTTATCTTGAATTCCCTTTATTACATAACTGATAAGAGATATGTCATCAATACGTCCAGAAAGAGCCAATTGTTTCATCTTTAAAAAATATTCTTGCGTAGTCTCAGAATGTCGCATTTTACGCTCGCTCATTAAACTATGAAGCGAAGCCGAATTAACTTGTGTGGAATATTCGCTGATTAGCGCTTTCTTTAATTTTTCATAAGAATTAATATTTTGTTCGGTGTTGATAAATAATGCGGCATTTCCTCCAAAACAGCGTTTAGCAAAAATAAATTTTTGAACTTCAGTAAGGTTAAATAACTTAGAAACACTTTCAAAAGTTTCTACCCAAGAAGAAATGTTCTCATGCGGTTCTGCATTAAATTTCGGCAGGGAGTGTTCAATATCAGAATAATGTAAAAGATAGCTCGTAGCCAAAACATTGCCTGAATCAGAATAATTAATTACAGGCGGCGGTGCTACTTTGTTTTCAATTCCAACAGATAAATCGTCACTAATAACTTCCTCGTTCTGACCGGACTGCTGATGATCCGAGAATGAGTCATCTTCTGAGTGGGAAGGTTCCGCGATCGTTGCCAGGGCAGTAATATCTGTCAGAAAGGAGAGAATGTGTTTTGCCAACTCAGATTTATTTCCTTCCAAGGGAATGTTCAAAAAATTTGCAATAGTTATTATTTCGTTAAGAGAAAAATTTTTCTCAATGTCTTTTAATTTATTTTTGAATTCATCTGATTCTGAGTTGTATTCAAATCCCGTAAAATTTCTTAAGCGCTTTCTATTGGAACTATCCCCGTTATCAGAAAATATAAAACGGTGGAGAAGCACTATTTTTTCTCGCTTAAAGTTTCTGAGCGCAAAGTCAATGTTTTTAATCTCTTTCAACTGCATATTTGAAGAAAATAAATTCACTCACCCCTTTTCCGGATGCTTGAAATCAGATAATCCAACAGAGAATTTAAGATAGTTCACAAGGCACAGTCACATTTGACTCAGTTCTTTCTCTCTTTTTTTTTTCGGAAACAGTATCAATTAGTTTTCCGGTTAATCACACTTGCAAACATTATACTCCAAAAGAATTTTGGTGTAGGCGTTCCTCATATCGATCCTTAATCCCACTTCTGAATTTTTTGTGGGAGCCGAGCTACTGGTAATAACTATGAAAATGCTTGTATTCACTTATAGGAGCACTCATTGATGACATAGTTTTAGCTACTAAACATTTAATGATAACTAAACTACACATAACTAATATTTACAAAAATGATTACAATGCAGAAGTGCAGCCGTCTTGCTGCTCGTCTTTACAAACGTCTTACGTCTTTCGTCTCCTCAAAGTTAATCACTAATCAAAAAAGTTTTACCGCCCTTGGCGCTGTTCGTTTTGTCGCCGGACTCTACGTCGTCATCTCTTGGCGAGTTTTACATACAAGAAAGCTAAAATGTATGAAGGGCTATGCAAGTGTACCAGGGTGTACCAGAGTCGGCACCACATATATATATATATATATATATATATATATATATATATATATATATATATATATATATATATATATGTTTACCTTTAGAATTTTTTTTTCAATTGAATTGATTTTTTTAAAGCCAAAATGCAATAATGGCTGCTGCTGTCGCTGTTTTATATTTATCGTAAACATGCAAAAACATGATAATAGTCATCAATACGCGTGTATGATTTCCGCAAAAACACTTGCTAGTTTTTAAACAAGCATGAAAGTTAATACTTTTATATTTTCGCAAAGGCAATGTTTTGTAAGAAAACAGAAAAAGCAAAAATGATAGGAATTTCGTTTGTTAGGTGATTTCGACAGCGATAATTCATCAATAGAAAATATTTCCTTCACTGTTCTGAAATTGTTAAAAACTATGTTTAAAAATAGAAACATCAATTTCCGATATTGAATATAGGTGTGTTTTATACAAAACACTCAACTAAAGTTGCGTATATATATTAATATTAGGGGTCAGGCTAATTGACCAGATACGGTGTCACTTCAAAACGCCTTGGCATATGTTAACTGAGCACAAATTGCAAATGCAATTAACTAAAAATATTATACAAAAAAAAAAAAAAAACTAGTTGTAAAGCATTATCACAAACGATCATTTTTCTGCAGGAACTTGTTCATATGGAAACCGAAATGAAATAAAATAGGTTTATTATTTTTTACTAGCATTAACGTACTACATTTGTACTCCTAAAATTTAGCATCAAAAATTTTAAAACAAATATCTCCTGATCACGTCGGTTTCATAACATGGAAAAATGCCTTATATCTTTCAATTATACTTTTATTGATATGCATGCATATACTTTTATCAATATATCTGTATTATAATCAAGCGGTTGACAAAAATGTTTTCAATGATAAAGTAAGAGCGCTAGTTTTGGCAAGTTTTCAATAAGTAAAATTTCAATTAAAACATAAGGATTGTAAAAATAACCATTCTAAAATGACATACTAATGTTAATGCCAAAACGTTTTTGATGGCATGGACTTTTCATGGCAATAATGCCCTTGCAGATCAGATTTATTTTTGATTGTTTGACTACGGTTTAATGGTTGATAAATACTACAAATGAAATTAATTTTCAAAGTATATTTATAAAACTTTTAAAAACTGATTAATTTTCCATTAATATTTTAAAACTTCAAGGCTTTGCAGAAATTTTGTAAACATTAATAGCAAATAAAATATCAACTGTTTTTTTTCTTTTTTTTTTTCTTTTTGTAGCTATAAAAGTTTTGTCTTCAATAAAATGTTTTATAATTGCCAGCAAAAAAAATTACGATTCATTACAACGGTTAAACCAAATTTTCACTCAGAATTAAAGTTGCATTTTTTACGTTTAACAGACTACACCGTCCAACTAAGGAAATATTTTCTGCTGTGTGCATCTAGAATAAAATTGTATTAGCCATAACATCTTTTTTTTCCCAAATGTTCCACAGTTTTTGTCACTACTGTATATATGGTAGAATTTTTATTTTAAGAACGTTAAACGTTTAAGTATCATGGTTAAGACTAAAGACGTACATTTAAACTTCTGACAGTCCATAATTTGCATTTCAAACACTTTCTCCCTAAGTGTATAACGCAGGTAAAAAATACAGGTATCAAAGAAATGTCAAATTTTTCAGGTCTGATTCACAATTTTTTTTAGTTCGCTCTCTAAGTACTTTAAAAAAGCTAAGTTCGTTACTTTTTCAGAAGAAGAGAACAAAATTTTTCCCTACATCTTTCCGAAACACGAACAGTTGAATTTTACACTTTCACTTGTCACACAAATAAAATCAATTTATTTGACATCACGGCCTGCAGTTGACAACGAGAAACTATATAATACTTCTTATTTGATTTTGCGACGTAAACATTTTCTCCTAACATATAGGTTTCAGATTTTGAACTTAGTTTGTGTGAAAGGAAAAATTGGTTTTCGGAGTAACATGTGTTTTTTTTTTTTTTTTACTTCCTTTTACAAAGTAAAGGAAGCATTGTATTCGAGAAAAGATTTTCACCCAAAAAATCGACCTTAATTTCCATTTTGCTCATTCCCGAATGAATATTGAATTTTTTTTCAACCCGACCACACGTAGATATATGCCTGAGAACGTATAAACACCCAAAGTATCCCATTTTGACAATCCCTGAATTAATTACAACGAGTTTTCCCGTGACGTCTGTATGTACGTATGTATGTGCGTATGTATATCGCATAACTCAAAAAGGTATGTCCTAGAAAGTTGAAATTTAGTGCGTAGACTCCTGATGGGGTCTAATTGTGCACCTCTTTTTTTTTTGCATTCGGATGTTCCAAAGGGGGTCTTTTACACCTTTTTGGAGAGAAATCATTGTTAATTTCAATGCAAACTCAAGTGATGTTATAATTTGGCAAACACTTGGCAATATATTGCCAAGCTTTGGTTCGCCAAATTTTTTCGCCAACTTGGCGGGGTTTTTTTAAAACCTGGTTTCATTTTTGATACTATTGGCGATATTTAGAGAGTTAACCATTGAATCAGATTAAAATGTCCAACATTGGAAAAATTGATCTGTATAAAACTTTTTTTTTTTTTTTGCACTTCAGTTCGCAACAAACTTGGGGTAAAAATATTTAAAGTTTCTTTGCTTACTCCAAGGTACAATTATCATTAAATTGGCGTAAAAGGAAGTCATGTGGTGCACACATCAGCTTGTTTAAGTATAGTGTTGCAGTTTCTACTTCGAATATCACTTCAGTATTTTAGGTAGTAAAATTTTTGGTAACAAAAATGTTTCAAGTTTTTGAAACTGACGAAAATCTGTACATGATGTACATTGTTCTTTCCTTGAGGTTCATATTTTCTTGGTATTGCTTTCGAAGATCCTTATAAGAACATAAATCATTTTTAAAGCAACTAGTTAAATATAATGGTAAAAATCCTTGCTGCAAAATAAAGAAAGTTAAAAAGTCATATAATAGTTTCTCCACTGTAGATGGTTTGAGTTTGAAGGTTTTTGAATTGGGAAAATTTACTTAAGATAGATTTCAACATACTTTTAACTGTGTATTTGAATAGAAATGCATTTTGTTTGTGTATCCAACTGTTTATAGTACAATAAATGGTTCATCTGTATAATAAAATGTATGAAACGCTTTCACCTAATGTAATATTTTAACTTAAATAATATTTGAAAAATAGCTGTGGAGGAAGAAAAAAAATCATCAAAGTAAAAATAGCAAAGCTAATACGTTTGAAAATCCTAGATTAAGCAAATAATTACATCTATATGTGTTAAACAAACTTCAGCTAAAATTATGTATTTTTAGTGTTAGAATTTGTTCAACTTGAGTTCTGCTTCTGTCGGAAAATTAATTTGATAGTAGTTTAATTAAAATTAAGTTGTAATCCCCATTAAGAGAAAAGTGTTGTTTCTCATTAGATAATCTCTGGCAAAGACGTTATAAATATTATATTACCTCGTTACTAACTGATGTCAGTGAATAAATTTAGTTAGGCAGACTATAACTTTAGAAGACATCATAAAATGTAAGAGAAATAGTTGTTTGACTTTGTATTTGCATGCTAGAAAGGAATAATTGTCGAAATTGATAGTTCTCGTTAAAATTTTATAACGTACCGTACACCAGTAAGACTTAACCAAGTGAATCAATTTTCCCTATTATTGAAAATGATGGGATTTGGTACTTGACAGAGTTCTAAACCAAGCAATTGATTTGGTATTCACTACAGGCCGTAATGGTGGAGGGCCACACGTGGTGCGGCTTGGGTAAGGCTAACCCTACCTTCTGCCCCAAACAGATGTTTTATTAAATCTGTACCTGTTTAGCAACTTCTGGGTGGTAAGTTATGTAGCGGAGAGTGGCTCCAAAGCGGGTAAGTTTTCGAACAACGCTCGAAAATTGTAGTTTTTGGATCTTTATCGCAACAATTTCGGTTTTATTTCCTAGCAGGGTTCTTGAACTTTAAAATAAAAAGTGGTTTTTGTATTATTTCAAAACCAATATTTATTTATTATCAAACTTTACAAACATTTAATGTAACCGTAAATGTAATTCAATGTTTTGGCAAATTTTTTTGAATTCCACAGAAACTTTTGATTTTTTTAAACGAATAAATAATACGACTTTCTCTCTCTCTCTCTCTCTCTCTCTCTCTCTCTCTCTCTCTCTCTCTCTCTCTCACTTTTTTTTTTTTTTTTTGACGAGGATTTTCCAATGCCCCACAGGATTTTTTTTTTCTTTTGTTAGACGGATTGGAAAGCTAATTAATCGAAGTTCGCTTCGCACGCTTACGGTAGCGTGGTTGCTGGGCGAGTTGGGCAATAAACAATAGAGTTGCTCAATTATTTTACATTGGAAACGTACTATTTGAGGTCTATTTTGTTCATTTGGCAAAATATTTTAAATTGCAGTAGAAAACGAATAATTTTAAATCCCAATTAAACTTGAATAGTTTCTTTTTTTTTGAAAAGGTGCGTACGCATTTTAGTTAAAGAAAAATGATCATTTCACATCAGAGCTGGGGGGTTGCGTCAGTTTTTTTTTTTTTTTTTTTTTTTAATTCAATGCACTTTTTTTATTTTTTAGCACGTGCATCGCTATGCGGGTAATGCTAGTATTTTTATAACGCAACTGCCATAAACTGTCAGAAAATTGCACAGTTTGAACCTAAAAAAACATTTTATAGCTTTTACATAAGATCTTTCGTTTGCGCATGCGCCTTAATTTGGTCTAAAATCTCCTGCTCAATCTAAGGCTATGTGCGAACTAAAGATATTATGTGAAAGCTATAAAATATTTTTTTAGGTTCAAACTACAATATGTACTGACAATTTATGGCTGTTGCATGAAAACATACAAAAAAATAATTTTATTATTTTCTGAATATTTCAGTTTTTAGTACATTTTTTCAAACTTTCAGCTTCATGCACGAACTGAAGATGTCTAATTAGATTTTTTTAATTCTTTTTCTCCAATTGAGAATACCAAACTACAACTTTTGAAAGGTAACACGATTCCGAAATTTAAAAAAAAAATCGATTTTTTCGAACCACCCTATTATGTAGGAACTGAGATGCAAACACGTACCTTGAAATAGAAAAATCCGCTATATCCTAAAATAATGGTACGTCGTGGTCGTCCCATTTCGTAGCGCATCTAGTTATTAGTTCATATTAACACTAAGTAGAGTGCCAAATATCAGTGTTTTAAAGACCGACTAAGCTGTAAGTATCATTTGGTAAAGTTTTTCCCGTTAGCTTAATAAACTTTTACGAATATTAAATTATATTAATTAAAATTCAGTTTTTCGAAAAAAAAAAATAGTTTAAAAGAAATTACACACGTTGTATGTGTATGTTTATGCTGTTATGTTACACTCTTATGTTTATGCTGCATCAATATAAAATCAGAAAAATTCTAAATATTTCAAACAAAGATATTTAAAGCAATCTAGATGTCTTACTAACGTCTGACGTTATTTAAAGAATGTTATTTTTTATTTAGAAATAATTGTACTTTAGAGCAAACAATAGTTTTGAAATAACTAGATAAAAACTTCCAAGAACGTTTTTTTGCTATGAAGATATTTTATATTTAATCTTTTAAAATACATTTTAGAGCTACTGATTATTTAAATTCTAAATTTGTGTTCAAAAACGGAAAATTTATTTACTGTAAAACCTTTATTATCTCCTACTTTAGGCATTGAAGTTAAAAAAAATAATAATAAACAAATAAAACAACTCAACCGAATGAAAATTTTATTTAACGAAAATTTAGATTTTACAGGAGCATTTTTTCTCTTCAAAAAACCCTTTTAACAAAAGCTATTTTTTAATGTGGAAACAATGTAAATAATCTTCAAAACATTTTTTTTTTTTGACTTACACAGAAATATTTTTACAATTTGCAGTACACGGAACGCTAACGTTATTTTCTAAAAGCACAATAAGTTCCAACAGTGTGTCTCTTCCATTAATCACATTCTTATTAGAGTCACAGTAAATTCTCAAGGAAAAGCAATTGGTACACATGAAAATATTTCACGTAACTTCCATTCTTCAGTCTTATCTAAACTGTTTTACGAAAATAATTCAATACTATGTTGTCTAAACAATTTTAGGCAATAACTTGACTCTAATTTCTCTGAGAGCACTAACCATACGTAATCTTAAATGAACAAATTTTCAAAATCCATTAGGAACAACAGCTAGAAAATGTAGAAGTTTTCAAATCTTTTTAGCTAAATATATTTTACTAAATGTACCGGGTCTCTGAATCAACTGTTAAGAATTTGAACAGTCGATTTAAAATCAAGTTTAAGCAATAGGAGGACAATATGGACATAGTTTTGCAGCTGAATTCTTGGAGTTCGTCGGCCAACTTCTTGCGTCTTACACACCTGCAATTTTTATGAAGTTAACCTCTCTGTTTATTACACAAACAATATATACACTGCTCAAAACAATTAAAGGATATTGAGGATTTGTGTTGATTTTGAACCTGTAGTACTTTTTGGATGATTGATACATTCTCGACAGGCGTAGTAAACTATTTGAGACAAAAATTACATTTGTATGGCAGGAAAAAATACTTTTTTTTCAACTTTTGGGTACAAAAGGGAAAAAAACGCACATTGTGCGTATGAGAAAAGCGATAAAAAATTGGGGTCCTTAAAGAAAATCCCTTCTAATAGGGGGTATGGTAACCCCAGACGGCCAGGAGTGGAAAACACCTCTGAGGCATGGAATTAATGAGGCTATTAATGAGGGGCTGGGGTATTTTGCCCCACTCCTCCTGAAGCGCTCTTTACGGTTCTTGGAGAGTTTGGGGAGGTGGTAGGCGTCCAAAAACTCGTTGCCTAGAATGTCCCAAACATGCTCTAATGGGTTCATATCTGGAGAACGCGCTGGCCATTCCATTCGTATGATTCCTTCCACCAAAAGAAAATCATTCATCAAGTAAGAACGATGTGGTCTGCAATTTTCGTTCATTAACATGAAGTCACCTCCAATTGCTGCAGGGTAAGGGACTACAATAGGTGTGAGGATCTTATCCCTACTTTGACGACCGATCAGGGTTCCATTCGAAATGTCATGCAGCTCGGTGCGCCCATTAATGGGGATGCCAACATGCAACATCACACCACCACCACCAAATCTGACACTTTCGGGCGCGAACGCTATATTTTTTCTAGTGCCAAGCTCCCTCCAGATGAAAACACGCCATTAAATGGATAAAGACAAGAACGGGACTCGTCAGAGAAAAAAATATTGCTCCATTCATTTCTTCTCCAATTCACATGCTCTGTTACCCATTCCCTGTATCGGGACGGTAAGCTAATGTGCCACAGCTAATGTGGCACATTTCGCAGCTAATGTGACACAGACCATTGGTCAACTAGCACACAGACTTACAGTGTGAAGGCGATTTCAGACAGTTTGTGTCAAAATTGTGGTGCCAGTACCCAAACGAAAGTGTCGGATAAATATTATATATATATATATATATAATATTATATATATATAATATTATATATATATATATATATATATATATATATATATATATATAATATTATATATATATATATATATATATATATATATATATATATATATATATATATATATATATATATATATATATATATATATATATATTATATATATATATATATATATATATATATATATATATATATATATATATATATATATATATATATATATATATATATATATATATATATATATATATATATATATATATATATATATATATATATATATATATATATATATATATATATATATATATATATATATATATATACCAGTTCGAAAAATATTATGCTTGCTTCAGTTGGAAAAGATGAAAAAGAAAAATTTTGTCATTTGTATTTTAATTTTTTAAGATTTTCACATAAATTTGCATTTAAGAGAAATACACAAGAATCTAAATAAACATCTTGTAAAGAAATTTAATTCCATTTTTTCGTTTTTTAAAGCATCATATCTTTTGAAGTTTGTGAGATCAAACACTTTTTCATAGAAGACAACACTATTATTCATGATGAAGATATTTTCGTTTATTCATTATATATTCTAATATATTCAGCTCATTTAAATTTTTAAGATTAAATTAGCTTGATTAATTTTTTCTCAAATATTACTTTTTGAATTAAACATTTGTGAGATAATTATCATTCATTACATAATTCCATCTCTTTTCAGCACTTTTCAATTACACAATTTCATCGTTTCTATTTGCGTTTTACTTTTGACTTTTTTCTTGTGATTAAAACAGACTTTTTAACTGAAAGTAAATAAGCTTTAGAATCAATTTCAATCTTTGAAAAAGTGCACTCTTGTGCAAAGGCATTTAACTGAGAACTATTTTTCAGGAAAATTCTGAAATCACATATATGTTTTGAAAAGTGGAAATATCTAAGTATATCAAAATAATGCTAATCTAAAAACAATTTAAAGAATTTTTTTTCGTTTTTCCTATGTAAGAAATAGCACTTTTAAATGTTAAAATAATAAATATTTGAATAAATTAATTTTGTTTGAATCTATTTAAGAAGTAGCACCTTTTAACTTAAATAATCAATGAAAAGTTAGAAAAAAAAGATGTATGTGTATTGAAATAAATATTGTATTTTGAGTTTAACTAATTGGGAAATATTTTCAACAGCAGGATAAACGAATGGGGGATAATACATCAATAAAAATATTACAATAGTACTGTTGATAGCTATTTTCTGAAAATTTGAAGATGGTTAAAATCGACGAGTCGCTAATGTGCCTTAATTCATATTTAGAGAAAAAAACATGCAATCAAGAAACGTTGTTGGTAACCACAAAGACTACATTTGATCAGAGTGGAAATTTATTGCCTCGTTAAGAAAAATATTTCTCTTTGAATGGTTTCAAATCCCACAGTAGTACCCCAATCTATCTATACATATAATAAAATAAGATGTTTGTGTGTGTGTGTGTGGCGCGCTTCCCGGGAAAACGGTAAGGCCTAGAAAGATGAAATTTGGTATACAAGTACAGTTTCTGCCGAAGATGTGCACCTCGAGCTTCGATTTTTGATATTTTAATTAGAAAAAAAGTTATTTAATGTTTTATGTGTTTTTTTGCACTTTTTAGTACTTTGTACCTCACAGACCCAGAACCAATCGCACCACACAAATATTTTTTGCACTATTGTGTTGGAAATTTAATTTTAAATATGATGAATGAAAAGATTTTGGAAATAGAGCTATTTTTGTATTTTTTATGAATTTTTCAAAAAACCTTCAGTTTGCATTTTTTTCTGGATTTTGTATTTTTCTAATATCATCCTGCGAGAAGTATCAAAGCCTCATTTCTAAAATTTAAGTTGGTAATAGTAAAAACTTTTCGCCCTCATCAGAAGAAAAAATTCTTAAAAATACGCAATAGTTTTTTTTTTACAATTTTTTTAATGTTGACCAGATTATGTCTTTCCATGCATCGGTCGAAAAAAGCGTTCTTCAACCTTTCATGCCACTGACGTCACTATTTGGATTTCGATTCGATGTTTACGGCGGAATCTTAATCGCAAACAATGTTACTTTTTTTTTTTTTTTTTTTACTATATAGCTTACTTCTACATTTTATGACGTGTTGAACACGTGTTTTTCCGGCAGCGCTTCCTTTTTTCCCCCTTTTTTTGTTTCATTTAGTGCATTTATTTCTCTTTTCCATTCTCCCCCTTCCCCCAAAGCTGGACGTTTTGCTGTATCTATATTACGTTACATTTCATTGTTGTGCGCATTTAATTCAATAAAAACAGCGAGATTTTTTTTCTTTATCACTTACTTTACCTTGTTACTTTTTGCACACTACGGGGAATTTTGGAGATAACTTTTTTTTTTTTTTTTTTTGCTCTACTTAAATAAAAAAGCGGTTTTTTTTAGGGATCATTGTTTTTATTAGGAAATGAGCGGGGATGTTAAAATAAATAGAGATGGATAAGAAAATTTAGAGATAGATCGTAAAGGTAGATAGCCGCCGAAGACGGCAATCTTGGTGTAAAAATGTGAATGACGCAAAAAAAGATAGAGATGGATTGATTAACACTGCTGACAAATTTATTTAAACAGCCACCGAAGGCGACAAACTTGAAGTAAAAAGGTAAATGACAAATTAGCCAAACAGCTGCCGTAGGTGGCTGCTTGCATAAAAAGGTGAATGGCGTAAGAGGGCGAACCAGCTGGTCGCCGCAGGCGGCTAGTCATGAATAAATTACTTTATTTATAGTACGTAAAGAGCCATCAATTTACTTCTGAAGCATAGTTTAATAGTTGTTAGGATATAAGGTAGGTGGGCGCAAGGTGGTCGTTTTTTCTAAGGTATATCACCCCACAAAAATAATTTTATTTACTTGTCACGAAACAGTGACAGCACATTGTAAAACGTGTATCTGCAGTTCAAATGGCTGAATTTGAAAAGCCTACCTTGATCGGACGCCACTGTACACAGTAATTTCACTTTTGTGTTATTAGCTTCCACATTTTTTCTTCTCTAGCAACGCAGACCGGCATTAATTAAAACTCAACTATTATTTTAATAAAATATCTGAAAGGATAAACTAATTCAGATCATTTACAATCAGGCTGAGACAAATTGACGAAGCGGTTAATCGTTAACCTGTCATACCAAAGAGCGAGGGTTCAAACCCGGCTCCTGTCGACTTCTAGATCGTATGATTATGCAGCATATAAAACATTCCTGAAATAGTTGGTAAAATTAATATCCATGGGCAGTTCCGCATTGAAGAAAGCATAGGTACCTCCATCTGTTGGGGGAAACTCGGCTTCAAAATTAATCGTGGTAATGGTAAATGAAAAAATAGATGCCTGCTATAAGCGAATGCACTAGTTCTGAAAATGGTGAGAAATAAATGGGCAGTTCCGTTGAAAAAACAGACAAAAGCAAAGGATTGTGTTATAGCACTGGTTAAGTAAAAAATAATTATAAAATTGAGAAACTCTACCGTAATTATAACAATAATATTACTCACAATAGTAATGATTCAGAACACCACTATTTTTCCTTTGCAGATTATAAAATTCATAAACATCGAAGAAAAATCTATAAAAAATTTGTATAACCACAGTTGTTTGACAATTGCTTTTTAATATTCGAGAGCCCTAATGTCAATTTTTGAGCTTGATTGATCAGTTAGTAAAAATGCAATTGCAATCCAATAACTTGCTTTGCCTTTTTGTAGAAATTACGATTCTTTGATTTAATGTAAAGAACATTTTGCATACGAAAATGAAGATCTTTTTTACGCCCATAATATCTTCTGTTTAAATTATGTAAAAAGCACAAATAAAAAATGAATTTTGCTAGTCTTATCTTTCTTAGTTTGACATTAATACAACATGACTTCATTAAAAAAGATTAACAAAGTAAGAAAAACTTCTGAGTCGAAATTAATTACCCCACTCGTTGAAATTTTTAAAAGCATTATGTTTAAACACAGTTAATTAAGCAATGTTCTAATCAGAGTAGCTTACTTCTCGGATGGAGGGGGGGGGGGAGATTTTTTTTCGATGCCATGTGTTAAGTAGTTTTTATCAAGTTTCTTTTTAGTAAACATCAAAAATTTCTGGTTGTTTTAAAAAGTCTTCTTAATTAATAATCAAATGGAAAGAAAACCTTTTTGGAAAAACGAAAAATATCTTTTTTCAAAATTTAATTAAGTTTATGCTTTTAAACCAGTTATTTTATGATTTACAAAAATTATATTTTTTGGTAGTAATGTTGTTTAGATTATTTAAAAACAATTTTAATGCACAATACCATTAAAAGATACTCAATAAATTCAATTTTAGATTCGAAATAGATATAAGTGGTACTTTTGTAGGAAAAAGTGGGGTAAAACCGGAACCCTAAGGTTTGCAGGCTTTTAGAAATCACAGTTTTTAGCATAAAGGAACAAAATTTTGCAAAAGTATGCAATAGTTATCTATTAATACAATCACAGTTTCAAAACCATAATTGTTTTGGTTTTTTTTAATTTTCATTAATTTTTTTGCAGAAAAAGTCATTTTACCCGGTTTTACCCCACTAGTGGGGTAAAGCCGTAAGGAGAGTTATACACTATGGTAAAAATGTTTTTTTTTACATATATTGTACAATTTAGAACAGTAACTAACACAAACCACTGATACTTGATTTCAAGTCCTTCAGTGTAATTGGTGTATACGTATACTTTTCATTATAAAGAATATTTTGATGAAAAATGAGACCTGTCGTGTTTTTTCAATCATGTTTATATGTAATAAGTCGGGGCATCATGCCCATCAGATAGGTGTCCTCAGTAACTGTATTTCACGATTTCAAAAATAGGATGCTCCCGTGTCATGCTCGTATGATGATTCTTATTGATTTGCAATCATTTAGTTAACTGTTAATACTTTTTGCTTGCTATACAAAGTTTGGTAATGTTACCTCAAGTGGTGCAGTTAACCTGGTGTAGTGGGGCTAATTGTCTGACCGTCAAGGTAATATGTCTCAAAGTAGCAATTTTGTTTCTCTGCAATAAAAAATTTAATTCGCAGTTTTTGATTATAAAAAAATTTATACATTATCTGGACCTATATTAAAAAAGACCGGACGCAATTTTTTCGTCAGTGTATGTTTTTAAATGAAGTTTCTGCTTTGATGGGGTGAGATTGCCGAACTTACTCTATACCCCCTAAAGGGGTACATGTGCCTCTATAGGGGATCATTGGTACATTAGGGGACTACTATATATATGTGTCCCCCTATAGGGGCACATTTAAACAATTGAATATATTTTTTTTTAATTTCAAAAAGTAACGAAATATGTTTTTAAAAAAATCTGAAAAAAATCCCGAGACCTATGGAAGGACCATTGAGTCATGGAGACACTTTTGCTCTGAAAAATTGACGATATTTTTTGAGATATTAAGAAATTAAAAAAAAAGTCATCACATGTGCCCCCTTTTCCCCTACGCGCTTTCTCAAACATACAAAAACTACAATGGATGTAATTGTACCGCAGAGTCAGACTAGTAAGTCCATCAATTGCGATTTTCCGTTTATTAGTGCATTGTATGTAGAGTTCTATTCTGCATCAAGCCATGTAAATGTAATTCCAAAAAAAAAAAAAAAAAGCATTTTATAATTATTAACTAGTGTTAAAAGAACACGTGTCTCATTGTTTGCAAGCCGTGAACAAACGTTTTCTCTCTCTCTACCTCCTGTAAAGTAGAGTCTTTGTGACGTACGTTAGTCTGACTCTGAGGTACTTAATAACTAAACTACTAAATAACTTAAAGATCTAATTCTTAAAACGTTCATAGGAGGTCAATCTACGAAAAGTCCACCCTTTGTCCCACGCGTGACGGTTCATAGCAACGATTTCATACAAAAGCAACAATTTTAAATTAGTCTTTTTAATTTGCATGAATTCATTTTTCCCGACTCAGGGACAAGATTTATTCAAACAGTTCTGATATTCTATTATTTTGAATTTGGGTTGTAGCAGTGTAAATATTAAATCTTTTCTCGTCGATATATTGTTGACTTTCTTACTTTCTTTTATTAATTCATAAAAGAAAAAAAAAGTAATAATTCCTAATTTCAATCTGAATGAAAATGCTATAACAATATTTAATGTTACTGAAATGTAATGTATGTTATGTAAAAGAAACCGCAAGAAGAATTATTTATTCTGATAAATTGTCAGCATTCACTTAATATCGATCCTAAGTTTATAAAATACAGCATTTTTTAAAAAAATATGCTTCCCAAAAAAAAAACTTTAAATGTTTTAATTGCACACAAATACTTTAAATTATAAATTGTCTATAAATTACAATTACATCACAATGTGGTGAAATTATTCTTTAAGTTGAAATATTATTAAAATCATAAAAAGTTCGCCAATAGCGCATAACAATTTCTTATTTTTAACTGTTGCTAAAAAATATTAAGTCGCTTTTATTTATTTTTCTTAATTATTTTATTCGAGAATTAACTCGCACTTCCTTCGACAATTTTCCTACACTAAAAACCTAAAAATAGCTTAATTAAATAGAAACTTTTCATCGGGCTGATTGAATAACATTTTTTCATTTGAATCTCAATTTGTAACGGTCTAGAAAAGGATTTCAACACTTTTAAATTGTTTTTTAAATTCAATGTCATTACATATTTTTAAATTAAGGTAGCAAACAATACTTTACTATTGATTTTTATGAAATCAACATACTTTTTCTGCATTTTTTGGGTAATTTACAAGGAAAAGAAGTAACGCATTGATCTATAAAGAGCAGTAAAATTTAGAACAAGGCGTTGTTACGTTTTTTCTCTTTCTTTTCTATCTACAGAAATATTTGTGACGCATGCCTTTTTAGCTTTTTGTTTT
>NC_072738.1:111946670-112052552 GCF_026930045.1 Uloborus diversus | reverse complement strand
CTTATAAACACGGCAGAGAGAAGAAAGCAGTGATTTCACAAGCACTCTGTTCTCAAGTATGTGTTCTCAAGTGTATTCCCTAACTTCGGTTCAACAGAGATTCTGAGCAAAACACATTCGGTGCGCTTTTGGAACGTTTTCTTCATAACGGAACGGATTAGTAAAAAATTTCGGCTCACTTTCTTTGTTACAATACACATTCGAAGTACTTTTTAGCACATATTCAGGCTACCATAAAATGGTAGTTTTTCGATAGAAATTAAACTTCTCGGACGTAAGTTCTCAACTTAGGTAGGGGAGACCGGGGTTGGTTGTTACATTTTTTTCAATATTTTTTTACGATAAATTATTTCAAGTATTCACATGCTTTAAACTTTAAAATGCATCTTGATTGTTTAATGTTCATAACATATTTTAAAAAAAAATGATTAGAAGCCACTACTCCAAAATATTTCAAGTCTTTTGAATATATGTACATTGTAACAACTAACCCCACAACGGGGCAGGTTGTTACACTGTATTGGGTTGGTTGTTACATGACGTACAATAAGTAATAAAATGAATCTTTCATATTTTGTGGTTTGTTCTGTTGCAGTTTTCGAAATTCTTAACCTTGTTAAAAATCATAAACCTTTTGGTTTTACAGATTTACTTCATTAACGATTTATTCTGATAAACTATCATCATCATCATTATTGCCCGAATTGCAATTTTTACAAGCATATAATGTCTCAAATTTCGCACATCGGTCTTGTGCCCATTTGTCACAGTTACGGCATTTAGCTGTTTTTTTTTTTTTTTTTTGATTCGTGTACGGTTTAAGGCACTTTATGCAGAAACAGTCTTCATCATTTTCATCCGAAGGACGCACACTCTACGAGCACCTTTTTGCCCTTTTTTTTGTCTTTGTGTCTGTTGATTTCTTCTCTGTTATAGACAATTTCTTTTTCACAGATTTTTTGTTTCAAAGCGTAGGCTTGCAAAACATTTTTGACTGGTTTATGTGTTAAAGTGGCGCTTTCCTATGGTTTCCGCTTGTGGACCGTCTTCACTTCTGCACTGTCTGCAGCGTTGGAGAAAGACCTACATTCGAAGAATACATTATTTACTATTATTATCATTGTTGTTATTATTATAATTGATTCAACCATACATATTAACAATAAATTAAATCATATCATACAATGAAAGATATCAGAATTATTATTATTATTACTATTATTATTAATGTTATTATTATTATTATTATTATTATCGTCTTCCAACAACAGTATTTTACAATATTAAATCACGCAATGAAATAGATCGGAAATACTTCTTACGACTATGTTTCATCTAACTGTAGAATCTCTGTATTGTCATGAAATTTATTTCGCATTGAACGGTTGTCTTTCGTAATGAACTACCTACCATTAATTCTTTAACCACCTCCAAATATGTTTCTTTACGTTTTTTTCCCTTGTCCATTTTGTTTTTATACTCCCCCGCCATATCACTTTTAAAAAGAAAACATAATATTAAATTAAAACTTTCATGGGGCAAGTTGTTACTCGTAACAACTAACCCCAAAAAACTGTAACAACTTAACCCATATGACACCATTTCAAATCTTGGCACATTTTACTGGTACTATATCTTTGTACAAAACTTTTAAATATAAAAGCACATACCTAAAACTGTAGGCTTTCACGTGGTATAAAAATCAGTCTGTTTTCTGCAACGGCTTCCTCACAAATAGAAAAATAACAGCGAAAAGAAAAAATACTTACAGATTCAAATAATAGTTTTCTTTGAGCACTGTCCCCGCTACTGACTGCTAGCACTCCAGTAATTGTCAGGGAATGCAAATGGGTGAGCGCTATCATCTAGTGAAAGGAAAGTCAGTTTCAACTGGCGGTTAATTTTGAATTAGAATGTAACAACTTACCCCGTGTAACAACTAACTCGATCTCCCCTACTTTTTAAACAACCAAAGCAAAATTTGAAAAGTGTTCCCCTGTAGTTGGGAAAATTAATTCTAATAAAATGTGACTAAAACTAGAGTATCGTGCAAACACGTCTCCGAAAAACGTCATCACTACGACCCACCGTCTTGATTTAAACAAAGGAAAGGAGTTTGATGTCATATCCAATACACAAAGGAGAAAATAACTCTTAAAATACATCTGTGCGAATATCTTGAAATAAAGTCTTTTGATGCACACATATCGCGCTCATATTATTCATCTTATTCTAAATTTGTTGGCATAAATTTTAGTTAAAGCACATTAACTAAGGATATAATAAATTTTAAGTAGAACTTTATATTGGTTAAAAAAATCAGTCTTTGTTTTTCCCATCCTTATAAGTACACTTTACGTACACTGTAAAAACGATTCAGAAACGTTCCTGGAAAATAATGGGCAGCTGATGTGCCCAATTTCTTCCAGTAACATATCTTTAAAAAATCAGGAACACTTTCCGCTAAAAGTCAGTAAAATTTCTAAAATTAACCTTGAAACGTTATGAAGACGTGCGAAATCTGTCCTGTTGAAGCCAGTCATGTCTCTAGAACTTTCTAGAAAAATTTAGTAGGTTTAGTGTAATTGATTAGAACCTTCCTAGTTTACCAAGAAAGCTCCATAAAAATCAGAGCGACCACGGCCAAAGCTATGCAAGAAAGAACCAAGCATGTCTCTTGCCTGCAATTCCTGCCTTGCAAAGCTGTAGCTATCCAATGACATTTTCGTTCTCATTCGGTGCTTAGTCAATCTGGACAGGCCGTAAGCAACCTTAGGTCGATACACTTAATAAACACGCTCATTCAATCTCTAAACTGGTTGCTAAAAATATTTTCCACAACAGTGAAAAGTCTGCACGCGTGCAACTTGTAGCGATTCAGAAAACTTTTTTGTGATGATACTTGTTTTTACGGGGAAATAGGTGAAAACGTGTGAAATCCCGAGACGTTCCAAGGAAATAACCAGTAACGTTTCGGAATTTTTTTACAGTGTATTAACAAAATACCTATATTAATTGATTTATTTGGTCCTGACAGCTGCATTCTAAACAATTATTTTTAAATTTATTCTTCCATAAAGGGCTGTCCATAACTGAAATTATGGAGTTCTTTAACGTACTTTTATAAAAAAAAAATGCGGGATGCCACACTTCTCGCCCCCTTTAGAAACATCTCCCTTCCATTCAAAGTGATACATCATTTAGAGACAGCCCATAAACGCTTTTATTCTCATACTAATTACGCATAACGAAACAATACTCCTTTTTAATTAGTATCACAATATGCAATTAAATGTAGATGTAACAAACTTATCTACTAGCTAATATTTCCAACTAGATACTGCACGCGAAGGATAAAGAACAAAATTCAACGTAATTGTATGATAAGACCTAGCGTAGTGTTCTGCTACTTTAAAATCTTTTCGGAGCATTTAATTTCATTATCTAAACACTCAAAAGTGGCTTTTATCACCAAGCAATTAGCCACGCTTCGTTAATATTTCTGCCATCAAGTGTTAATCACCTTTTGAGCTTCAATATCTGATTCATTTTGTGCTCCATATACTTCGTCACCTTAAGGAAAAACTGCTTCTTCTTTTTTCTGCGAAAAAAATGAATTTTTGTTTTTTGATGGGAAAGTTATTTTCAACAAAGTTTTTATTTTTAGAAAAAAGTTAAGCGAAAGTTTTTGTTATAAAAAAAAAGTCCACCTGACTAAATCTTTAATATAGTGAATAAATTAAAAAATCGATAGGTTCAGAGGACAAAAACAAATAAGTCAATACTTAATCTTTTATTGGCTTTTGTTTAAGAAACAGTTTTTCTGCAGTATGAAGGAAACTTTGTTTTAAATCTTAATTTAAAGGAAAGAAAATTAGATTATTTTCTTTTTAACGCATTTCATGTGTTTTACATATTTATTGAAGCTATTGCGTTTTGATTCTTGTTTGGAAAATGAATAACTGCTTATTTTGAATTTGTTTTTCGTTAAGTAAAAATAAAATGAGATGAAAATATTTGGATATTTTTAGAAAAACTCTATATATTAAGGAAACTTATGTAAATGCATTTGCAGAGAACACTTTTGTGTTCTGCATAGTAGTAATAACAACAAATCTTATCGTACATACAAATTACAAATACCAGTAAAACCTACAATTACGGCAGATATGAATTTGTTTTTCCCTACAAATAAAATTTCAGTAATTTAAACGAAAAGCAATGCAAAAATATTAAAAAAAAACAATGGCTTTCAATTGCTCTTTATATTTTTAAAAATTCATTTTGAAATAAATACCCAGAAAAAGCCCATATAATTTCAAATTCCTGAGCTTTAAGTCCTAACATGAAATAGTAGAAATGTGCATTGACGTAACTGCATTGGCAAAGCTCATCATTATGAATGGAGGAGATAAATTTAAAAAATAATCACCAAAGAATCAGGGCATGTGATAGTACCCACGGTACTACTATATCCACTAAATTAAACGAGCTGATGTGTGCATCACATGACTTCCTTTTACTCCAATTTGATGTCATTTCCCCATTACTGGCAATTTTAATGTGATTCAATAATTTACTCTGTAAATATCAGAAACAGTGGCCAAATTGAAACAAATTTTTGAAAAATCGCCAAATTTGTCGCCAAGTTGGCGAAAAAACTTGGCGACCAAAAAACTGGCGATATATCGCCAAGTGTCCACCAAATTATAACACCACTTGAGTTTACATCTAAATTAACAATGATCTCCCCCCAAAAAGGGGCAAAAGACCACTTTAGAAACGCCCGTATGCAACCAAAAGGGGAGGTGCATAACTAGATCCCACTAGGAGTCCACGTACAAAACTTCAACTTTCTAGGACTTACCGTTCTTGAGTTATGCGACATACATACGCACATACGTACCTACGCACATCCTCACATACGCACATCCGCACATACATTTAGACGTACACGCACATACATTCCGTACGTACATTCAGACATCACGAAAAAATTTGTTGTAATTAACTCGGGAATTATCATTATGGATATTTCTCGGTTCTATACGTTCTTAGGCATTTATCCACGTGTGGTCTAGTAGAAACAAAAACTCAATATTCATTAGGGGGTGAGAAAAATGGAAATTAAGGTCGATTTTTGAGTGATTTTTTTTTTTTTTGTGAATACAATTCTTCCTTTTTTGTAAAAAGAAGTAAAAACTGCTGCACCGTTTACACTCAAATTCAGTCACAAAAAATATTTTATCGACTACAGTACAAGTATTTCATAGAAAAGTAACTGATCAGTTTTAATAACATTTTTGTATTTCAGAACGAGATTTACGTAAACCACATCATGCTAATTTTAAAGTAGAGAGGAAACTGTTTTTTATTTATTTATTTATTTTATTTTTTAAGGTCTTTAAAACCCGCTTAAAAACTGAAAAGATATATTTTTTAAAGAATTACGTTGACATGGCTCGATCTCGATACAGAAAAGACTTCTACATACAACGCACTAATAAACAGAAAACCGTAATTTTTGGACTTACGTCCTTCTTGCTCTGAGGTGCCAATTTATCAGAATCAAGAGAATTTATGAAAAAGTGTTCAAGATCACAAGTCAATTCGAAGTAAATATCAGATTAAAAGTGCTTTTAGAGTAAATGTTAAAATAATTCATTACAGATTTAACCATTCCAGAAGGAAAAAAAAAAAAAAACGGCCAAATGTTTGAGCCAAAATATATTTATTTATTAACTTTTTTGTACAGCTCATACAATATTTTTACAAATTAGGTAGTTAGATACGTAACTGTTTCGTTTTTGCATGAAATACACCGCCAGCTCAATCATTCCAGCCGAGGACTACAGTTTCATGTTTATTAGCACTCATCAGCCCGGTTTAGGATGTGACTGAGCTGAAAGTGCTCTTCTTAAGACCCCTTAATAGGAGAACCTCTTAAAGAAGCCAAGAGTACCAAACAAACTGGTAGCTAATATAGAATTACCACTAACCAGCCGAGTGACCGAAGCAATGGTTCGGTTCAACTCGAAGATTGCAGGCAATCCATGGTAATTTCAGTAAGTTACCGCCCTATAGCCAAGGCTAAGGCAGAAATACATGAAATACATGCAACTTATGCAGACGTAAGATACATGTAACTTTGCAGAAATACATGTAACTTACTGAAATTATGTTTTGTTTTTGTTCAAAATAAATTTATTTTAAAAACTGAACATAAAAAGCCTAAATAAATTCATGTTGCATTTTGAAATTATTAACGCTGCATTTTTCAAACACATACTGTACAGTACCGGCAAAAAAATCTTTAGATTTTGTTGGCAATTAAAAACTTTACATGCAAACTTGGCCGAATATCGAATATTCGGCAAATGTTGTGGCTGAATACTTGGTATTCGGCCAAATCACTGGGGTGCATGCCATTAAAATCATGACAAGAAGTTTGCATGTAAAGTTTTCAATTGCCAACCAAATGAATATATATATATATATATATTTTTGCCAGCACTGTACTATCCAGTGTCATAAAACAAAGCTTATTTTTTTAATGTATGTACAATCCATTTTCTGACCCGAAATTAGACATTAAAATTTTATATTTTTGAGGTTCACTAGAATTGAATTAAAACAGTACAGATAAATATTTATAAGCAAAGACCCCGCAGCTACTAATTGGAACTGTTTAGAAACAGCTTACGAAGCTTAAGGTAATAATAGTGACTTTACAGTTTCTAATGGGAAATGAAGCTTATAAAGGAACTATATTTTCTAATTAAAGCACTATAACAAGTTTAAATGAAGGATTAAATGTGTCTTTTGCTAATAATGAGAAAACTAAACATGTGGGTGTACTCAGTAACTTAAATCAATTACCCAACTTATTTCTAAGCAGTTTATATCCAGAAATAATCTAACCATTTAATGAGAAAAAAGTACGATAGGAGAAATGTGTGTGTGTGTTTTTATTACAGTCAATCCAGCTTAGTATATTGTCTACTCTCTTAAAAAATTCCAGCGATTTTAACTCAGACTGAGTAAATTTTCACTCCTTTCCAGTGTCGAAAACGAACTTTCCTTATAGGAGTGAATTTCATTCCTTTTGCGGAGCGGTTATTTTCACTCCTTTTGGATAAGCTAGTTTCACTCCCTTTTGATAAGTTATATTCACTCTTTTTTAAGACTAAATTAATATCCTAAACGAGTGGCTGCTTTCCGATTTGGAAGACAGATATTTCACTCTTCTTTACTAATAATAAAGCTGAAAGTCTCTCTGTCCGGAGGATGTCTGGATTTCTGTAGGATGTCTGTAGGATATCTGTAGGATGTCTGTGACGCGCATAGCGCCTAGACTGTTTGGCCGATTTTCTTGAAATTTGACACAAAGTTAGTTTGTAGCATGGGGGGTGCACCTCGAAGTGATTTTTTGAAAATTCGATGCGGTTCTATTTATATTCCAATTTTAAGAACAAAAATATCATAAGAAGGAAGAGTAAATTACGAAATTATCATAACGTGGAACTGTAACATGGGCACAAGCCAATTGGCGAGATACGAAATTATCATAAACTGGAACTGTAACATGGGTACAAGCCAATTGGCGAGAAAATTCACCATACATTATTTGTAAATATACAGGCGAACCAAAAGACCTTTTAATTTTTCTATTACGGGCAAAGCCGTGCGGGTACCACTAGTTTAGAATAAAATAGGTAAAATCATTTCACTATCATTTGGTGAAATTGTTTTTTAAACGTGTTTTCATGTGCTTATGCTGTGTATTTGAATTTAAAACTATTTTTAAAACTGTTATTTGATTTGAAAAAAAAAAATTAGTTTTTTAAGTTAAAAAATGAAAAAAAAAATGTTTAGTGCTTCCGAAGAGGATGCACAAGAACTGTATGGTAAGTACAAAGAATTTTCTTTTTTTATTAAAACTATAACTGGTAATATTTCTTGAACTACTCGTATATCGTTACAAATCACCCACGTGCAATATTACATGCATTTTCGAATCTAAAGATCGAAATAAAATTAAAAAACCCACACAGTTCCAAATAGATTTAAAATTTTGAAACTCTATATTGATATTCTCGGTGTGCCATTTAACATTAATAATGTTTTAAAAGTTACATCAGTTCAAATTAATTTAAAAAGTCACTCATAAATTGTGACAAGATACGTTTGAATTCAATTTTGTTACTTCGAGGCCATTCATTAATTACGTAAGGACAATTTTGGCAATTTTTGACCTTCCCTTCCCCCTATGTAAGGGTATGTAAGACTCCCCCCCCCATATTACGTAAGATTCTTTTTTTTCTTCACAGTAATAAAATAACAAATATTACATCACTGGGATCGTTCTTAAATTAACTATCATTTTTTTTTAATTTTTTTAAAAAAAATTTTGAGTAAAGAAATGTTTACTGTAAGGAATCTAGACCGAATGTTTTTCGACAAATAATTTTTGTATATGATGCAATAATAATAAAAAATAAGACGTGCAAAACACAGTGCGATTCTTGTATTATATTTAACGCGTTTCTTTCTTTGAAACACAAGTAAAAAACAGTTCATCCTATAATACATACTTTTACCTTCCTGAAGCAAATGAAATATAATATTTGCCAAAATACTTGACCGCGGATTTCTAATATAAAATATATTTGCTTGGAAAATATTACGTAAGAATGGATCTACCCCGCCTCCCCCTCAGGACCCTGAATTAATGAATGGCCCGTTACACATATGAATGAGTGTATTATACAAAGTTCATGATACTCTTTAAAGTTTATTATACACAAAAACAATGTTTGGTTAATTTAAAATATTCGCAGTGGTTGGAGCTCCGACCATCGGGAGCGGATTCTGTATCCGACCTATAGATTTGTGCATGGTCGGGTCTGTAACACCTGCCTAAAATATATATATACAGTACACACACACCAAAAATGGTAACGACTGTTTCAAATGTCATATTTTTGATTCGATGACCGAAATAAAATTGTTGATGAAAGTTTCATTAATTTGGAAGAAAAAGTTAAAAAAGTTCGCCGTAACATTGCACGTGGGTGATTTGTAACGATATAGCAGTTCAAGAAATATTAACAGTTACAAGTTTTTATAAAATAGAAAATTCTTCGCACTTACCATTCAGTTTTTGTGCATTTCCTTCAGAAACCTCATTCGGCAACAAATAGTGTTTTAATTCATTAAATGAAGACATTTAGATAGCGACATCCACTTGGTATTCGCGACCAACGTTAGCTAAGCCGAACGTGGAGGTATAGAAGATTCTCCCTAAACAAAATCACGTGACAGGATCGAACCAATGAAAATGTTTTTGAGTCCTTCTTTTAAAGAATGTTTTTATTTTTCGCTCTTCAAAAGTAGTGTTTCCAAATTTCACGCCAATAAGGAAAAGTTTTAGTCTTGGTTTTTTTCGTAAAGCGTCTTTTTTCGATAAAACTAGCACTAAGAAAGAATGATTGCACCCGCAATAGATTTCACTCTTTTTAAGGGTTATTTTTTCGTTCTTTTGAATTAAGAGTGTAGTCAGTTAGTTGTGCTTAACATTTAGGAGCAACTTACCAAGGGGATATTAGTGATCAGTGCATTAAATAATTATGACAGGCATAGTGCATTAAATATTATGTCAAGTAACGCGTTTTCAACGATCAGGCATTAAAAAACGCGGAAAGAAGCAAAAAGGAAATTTCAAATTTCCAAATTACACGAAAAGCCTCAAAACAAAAGTAAGACTGATTTGGTCACAGTCGAGAAAAAAGGGATCTTTCTTCTCGATGATTTTATTCACGCTAATTAAAACTTAGAGCAAGGCAGACGATAAATTTTATTTTATACTAGCTGCGTGCCCGGCGTTGCATGGGCTACTTAAAAAATGAAAGAGATGTCCAATTGATGTTTTTGTATTACTCTGACATCAGTTTCTAAAGCGCTAAGGAGTAAATAAATACGCGTAATGCAAGGTTTGCAAAACACCAGTAGAGCACATTTTTGGCAAAAATCTCTTTAAAGTTAATCATAGTTATCAATAATGCAAGTTATGAGTATTTTCAGTTAGCACAAAAGATGAAAATATATGCATTATAAATTATAATCTGTGCTCACTTTAAACTGAATGAAATCTGATAGACTATACCTGAAACATTTGTATGTACATTTAAGATCAGCTTTTTACATAAAATGACACATACTTTTTGGTTGCTTACATGAAACTAAAGCACCAAGACTTTATAAATACCAATCTTCATTAATTTAATACCAAGTCATCAGATTCGAATTAAGCTTTAGTTAAAATCCTTAAAAACAATATTTTTGTTCAACTCTGTTTCACTTAAAGAAATCCAAACAATCTTAATTTAACATGTTCTTTGAACGATACAAACTGTTGTTTCAAAAATAGAAACAGGAAGGAAAAAGAGAGTTATTACAATTCGAAAACTCATCCATGTGACGGGAAAAGGTCCAACAAAATAAATATAATAAGTCTCATCTCCTAAATGTACCAAAATATGAAGCGGGCGAATGATAAACTTACACTACAATCAATAAAGATAGCTAAAGAAACAACTTTCCTATGCTGAAAAAAGTTAAAAACGTTAAATGTAAAAATTAAAAAAAATACAGACGATAAAATAAAGGCTATGTCCGAATAGTGCAACCAATTTTAAACTTATTTAAAATAAAAATTCTAGATGGAAACGTTGTTTTAAGATTTGGACAGCAGCCAAAAAATCTCTTTTAAAAGAATTATTAGAATTTTACTTGCTCACCAATATGCAAAATGGCAACAGGAAAGAAATAAAAATTCCTGAATAACGTTATGTTAATTAACGTTTTAATTCATATCTCCGCTAATTAAAGTTGCACAATTACGAGATTGGTCCTATTGTTTTCTTTGGAAAATTTCGAATTGATCGGTACCTCATTTGACTCTCGATTCGCAGCGGTTCTCGAGAAGATAGATCTTCAGACAGACAGACAGACAGACGCTAACAGATTTTAATATTATAGTGGATTTATGTTCTTTGACTTAAAAATGCTTATAACTTTTCTTCTGGTGATTTTACATCATTGGTCTTTTTTTAAATTCGAAAGCGCTAAGTCTACTTCAAATGTAATTTTCACTGGCTTTAAAATGAGACAATAATCAAGGCAATCGGGTAATTATTTCTGGTAGAAAGAGTCATGCAATGCCCATTTCGGATTCTAAAGTTGAAATTCAAACGGTTCCATTCTTTTTCGGCGTCTGGACTCCCAACCCCTCCCTGCGTTCTTTCTCGAGTGTCAGAGTACCTCCCTGCCAAATTTGGTCGAGATCTAACGTAATTTCTGTAATTGCATAGGGAACATACACACACATATTTAATCTCAGTTTTATCAGTTTAAGGGAAACGTATCATCTGTTAAATGAGATACATTTAAGAATGTTTCCAAGTAAAAAAATAAAGCTTAAATATTGAGAACAGTTCAGAGAACTGAATAATTTATTTGTAATAAGTTTATATCAATGCTTATAACTTCTATATTGATATTTTATGTGTATTTTTTAAATGGTTTTACTTAACATCAGATGACTTCTAAGAATCGATGGATCTGCTTTACATATCTACATAACACCATTTAATTGGAAAACGCTTCCTGAATGCAAAAGGCAATATTTGAAGTGCGATAAATAGTTCATTTTGAATAAGGAAATCAGTATGCAAATTCCACTGATGCCATTCACCATATTTAAAAGTCATGTTAAGGGTTTTATATGTAGAGGTGCATCAAGCTAACCTACTTGTAGGAAACCAGTGGAAATTAAAGAAATGAAACAGTTAATAGATGAGTAGGGGAGCGCGGGGTTAAAAGTTCCGCGGGAAAGTTGCTCCCTTTGAAATAGCTCAATGAAAAAAAAAAGATGATGTATTTTGTAAATACCTGGTGAAATGGAATGTTGTATAGCACCGACAGCAGCCATATTAGCCAAGCCAGTGGCGTCCGGAATATTAAAAACTGAGCAAGTGCATCACTGAACTACTTTTCTAAATATTTTCGTTTTTGAACTTTTTGGTAATTTTCACGAAAGTTAAATAATTAAGTTGTTAGGTGTTTTTATACAAATATCGATTGTTCATCCTAAAATACTACGCCGAAACGATTTACGTTTCGTTAGCTCACGTATAATTTAATTCATCAAGGATATGTGCTTGTGGGGCTAGTTGATTCCTTTATTGTGGGGCAAGTTGTTCCGAGGAACAACTAGACCCAAGGAACTCCTGTTCCCTATTTATCTACTATATCAGCAGTACAGTAAATAAAAACGCATATAAATTAATATTAAATGTATATATTCGTTTCCATGAAATACAGATATTGGAGAATGTCGACTCTCACCGACATCACCGATGATTCACCGAAAATATTTGATCATTCTTCCGATATACATTCCGATTCATTTCGATATACAGATAGAAAAATATAAAATGTTTGAAGATGAAAATATCTTTGACACTTTGATTTTTTAAAATATGAAATTTGCAAAATTCGTTGTTTTAGAGCTTGATTATGCTACTTTTCGGTGATTTGAGAGAGGTAGCGTAATCCAACTCTAAATGCAAAAAAAAAAAAAAAAAAGAATGTCTCACTACTGCAAACGGTCGCATAAAATCATGCAAACATATGAACCAGATCAAGTTTGGTTACGCCGAAAACGTTTAATGCAGGGAATATTTTCCAACAAAACTGACTCGGTCACTTGTTTACATGCATAAGGAGTTTTGATGTAAAAATCGGGTTTCAAGTAGTTAGGTTTCGATGACCAATGAGATTTTTATGTCTTTGGGAAGATAGAAAATGGAATGTCTAAAAATAAATCTTGGCCTTGTTGAGTTAAAATGAGCATTATCTATATTCAGTAATTTATAAACAAAAAAATAAATAAATAAATAAACAATCAATAAACAAATCCGTAATAATATCCGCCCGCGAGTAATCGGGAGTCCATAGTAATCATTTACGCTAAACTCTTTTAGGGATCGTCTGCAAAGTATCGTATCATTTACAGTCAAAGACGGTTTTCTGTTTTGATTGCAGACCGAACCAGTTATCATAGTTTATAAGCAACAGAAGCTGTTTTTTTTTTAATTTTCTGTTACTATATTATTATATTCCTTTTATATTTTACTATGTTAATATATTATAATGTTACTATACTTATTTACTATATATATATATATATATATATATATATATATATATATATATATATATATATATATATATATATATAATAATATATATATATATATATATATATATATATATATATATATATATATATATATATATATATATATATATAATATATATATATATCTATATATATAAAAATCTCGTGTCACGATGTTTGTTCGGGGTAAACTCCGAAACTACTGAACAGATTTTAATGAAATTTCACAACTATATGTAATTTGGTCCAACTTAAAAGATAGGCTACTTTTTATTATTTATTATTGCAAATTAAAAGCTAATAATGCAATTATCGTGTGTATTGATTGTTTAGTTGCATGAATTCTTAATAGATGGCGCTCTAAGTTAATTTATCCTCAAAACTTTTTATTCTTAAGTTAATTAAAATTTACAAATGATTCTATGTTACGGATATTGATGGTTATCAATAATATCGCCGTAGAAAGGAGCCGTATACAGGTCATACTTTTCAATGTAAATGTCAAATTCTACAAATGAAGTTAAAATTGATAAGCAGCGGGTCGTACCATACTCACCACTGCTTTTAAAAACGCATGAGGCTCATATAAATATCAAGTTTTGCAGTTCCATGAGCTCCATTAATTACTTCGGCAAATGAACGTTTACAAAGGTCATTATTAGGTCACATTTGAGGTACGACATATGGACAAACTTGACGAAATGAAACGATAAGCAATGAGTGGATATATACGCAGCAACGACAACTATCTGGCATAACTTAGTTTCCCCGTATACGAAAGAGACCCATCTGTAAAGCATCTTGCAGTACAACCACCAAAACGACCCTGATTTTTTTTTTTTTTTTTTTTTTTTTTTTACATTGTCAAAAATCTAATGTGTATGGCCCGAATCACAGAAATAAAATTATTTACCATTGTTCCACGCTATTTTACATGCACTGTAAACAAATCCGAAATGTCACTGATTATTTCCGTGGAACATGCTGGGATTTCACAGGTTCTCAACAATTTTATTTGCAAATCAAGTATCTGCTTCAAAAAGGTTCCTGAATTGCTACACACGTCATGAATGCAGACTTCTCACTGTTGCGAAAAATGTTTTTTTATTCCCAGTTTAAATATTAACTCAGCGTATTCATTAAGTGCTTCGGCTTCTGTTCGATTACGTTCAATCAACATTGACTAAAACCGCAATGAGAGTGAATGAGCCTTTGGTTGATTTCGAAACGTTGCAGGAATCGTAGGCGAGTTTGACTTATGTCACTTGTTTGCGATTCTGTCTTATCTTTCGCCATGCATGCAGCATTATTGTTGGAGCTTTCTTGGAAAAATAAAGAGGTGTCAAGCTTAGTATTCAACTTGCCTAAGTATTTTCTGAAGGTGCAGCGACACGACTGGCTTTTAGTCAGGGGGATTATTGAATTGTTTAAAAAGATTCCAGGATGAATTCAGGAAGGTTAATGAATTTTAGTGATGAACTGACTTTACTAGCGTCGTCGTCGTCCGTCCAGACTGACGTAACTCCCAATGGGAGGAAGTGAGTCACTGGATCCCGTGATTTTCCAAGAGTAACAAGCATGTAGAATTCTTTGTGCGTGCTTGAAAGCCTTTCTTAGCAGTGGCTATCGTTGCGATAATGCTTTTGGTACTTTCTTGGTGAATCAAAAAATGTGCCAAGCTATTATTTTTAACCTTACTTCGGTTCTCTCTTAAGGTTTCAGAGAAATGACTGTCTGGAATCGGAGAGGTCTCGGAATGCTTCAGAAAGATTTCAGGATAATTTTAGGAAGGTTTCTGACTTTGAGTGGGATACGTTCCAATTTTTGCAAGATATGTTACTTGCAGAAATTATGCGTATTCGCTGCTCATTATTTTTCAGAACGTTTATTAATTCTTTTTACAGTGCTGAATAAAATAAAAAAATCATGGAAGTCAAGCAAACAAAGAATACAACATTAATCAATCTCGGGCATAATTAAAAATTTAAGCCAAGACACAGGGACTAAAACTCCATCCAAAACAAAACTGACTACAAAAAAAAGTGAATGAGGTTTTTCATTTGTTTTCGTTAAACATTCCCGAACAGACGGAAATATTTGCGAACCCTTAATTGTCCAGTGTTTAATACATATCACGATGCATTTCGCGAATTGTAATTATTGGTAGCACACAATCATTGGGAGTTGCATTTTATAATGCAGGTTTTGCCTAACGAGAAACAGTATTCGTCAACTGTTTAAGATACCTTTGATGACATAATATCCAACACACTCATCATTTCTGTGGGGAAGCTATGTAAATTTTATGCTTGAAGGTGTACTCCATAGAGTTAATTAAAAACACCGACAGCCAAATCTAGATTTTACACCAAAGATGTATAATAAAGGTTTAGAGTTGATTGAAGATTTATGCATTTCAATTTCAAATTTTTTGTTAATTCATTATGGTGTAATATCACCTAATGGATTGGTCATCGACTTAGTTAACACTGATTTACAACGAAAAAAACAGTGCAAAGACGCTGTCTCAGCTACAATGATTGTAAATAATGAGCTATTACTGACAGCTGAAAAAACAATCAAAATCAGATTGTGCTGACCGTTGGCGCTGAACAAGACTATACAGTTGTCGATGAAAACAAAGCCGTAAATATTCCAACTGAATTTCTAAATTTCTTAGATGTACCAGGAATGCCACTACGATTTCCGGTTGAAAACTGGTTCACCTATTATTCTTCTTCACAGTTTAAACCCACCTAGAGTATGCAACGGTACACGTTTCTTTCAAAATTTCAACGATTTTGACGGAAAGGTTTAAAGGAGAAATTTTTGTGTTGCCATGTAATCCATTAGTAGCGTCATAATTTTCAAACACATTTGGAAGGCTTCAATTTCCGATTTGTTTTGCTTTTGAACAGACCATAAATTGACCTCAAGAACAAACAATGTCTACTTTCGGTTTGTACTTGAAACATACATGTTTCTCTCATGGGCAACTATCTATCGCCTACTCACGAGTGGGAAAGTTATCATACCTATTCGGTTAGCAAAAGACAGGTTAAGCAAGAATATTGCGCACAACATAGTGAGCAGATAATTTTCAGTTTTCAAATAATAGAAACAATGTTAACTACCTCATTTATAAAATTTAATTTTTATATGCTTTTAATTTAGTTAATGTATTTTATAAAGAAGTTATTGATTAGAAACTATAGAGAAATCTGAGATGAATAAAATGTAGTGTACATTTTAAAAGCGTATGTTAGTTTATGCTTAATTTATACGTTCCGATATTTTACAATCAGTTTCGATATTTACTATCACTTTCAAGTATTTTTGCTTTTATTTTTGATTGAAGTCATACTTGCAAAATTTACTAAGCGTAGGTATAGTGCTTTTCCATTGAAAATTTAGTTAGTACTTACTAAAATCAATAAGTACTTAATTCAGCCTAACACTCCCATTATCAATCTCATATGTTTTAAAATTGTCTATAATATTTCTGTACCTCAGATCTAGAAGGACGTAAGTCACATTATGATAATTTTACAGAAAAGGGGGAAAACTTTTTTCTGGCTCCTGCAAAGGATGGGACAAGCGCTCTTTTAACCCTGAAAAAAAAATTAAAAATGGTTAAAGAAATACGTTTACATGGCTCGATGCGGAATAGGCCTCTACATACAATGCACTAATTTACAGAAAATCGCAATTTTTGGACTTACGTCACATTGGCTCTGAGGTACAGATTTTAAGCGTTACTAAAAATATTAATTAGATTCTATCAAAAATTTGAGCAAAAGAATATTTTAATCCAACTACTTCACCACAGCAACGCGTGGCTGGGTCAGCTAGTATATATATATATATATATATATATATATATATATATATATATATATATATATATATATATATATATATATATATATATATATATATATATATATATATATATATATATATATATATATATATATATATATATTTGTTCTTAAAGGGTAATAATTAAACCTTTAAAAACAAATTATCAATGCTAAAATATAAAATAAGTTGAGTTAGTTTTAATTTTAAGAAAAAAATCTGGGTATTCGGACAATATTGCTTATTAGTTTTTAAGTAAACACTTGTTTTTAAGCAACATTTTTTTTTTATCACAAATTATACCTTCAACAAAGCACTCGTCTCAAAACGCTGTTCATCTCGAAATCATCATCGTTAAACATTGTCAGGTTAATATCGGAACAACTTGCCCCACCCGATAAACAATTAGCCCTAAGAAGGAGCAAGTTGTTCCTTTTCTGTTTTCGCTACTAAAAAAATAATTCCAAAAAAAATCTTAAGAAATACTACTCAAAAAACAGTCATTACATCATGGGGGTATATGTTTTCCATAGCAAATTTCGAGCTTGTTTGAAAAACGGAACTTCTAGCCTCGCTCTCTCCTACAGAAGTTTAAAAGTTGATTTTAATTATGCTCATGAACTTCTCAAACGTAGTTCAAAAAAAAAAAAAAAAAAGAAAGAAAACGCCATTATTGAATGTATTTTCTTTCTCCATTATTTATACGCTTTCGACTTATGCATTTCAATTAAGGTCGTTTTTTTTTTTAGTTTCGTTAAAAAAGGTAATTAAAAATATTTGTTTTTATTTAACAAGAAAAGAATAAGTTATATTTGTAAAAACGTTACATGTTAATTACATCCACCATTAAACTTCAAATCGTGGTGTGTTTCAGTTCTAACAAAAAAATTAATTACTGAAAAACGCTTCCGATGTAAAACTTAATTAGCTACTGCAAAACATTTCTCGGCAAGTTCTTTTGTAGTTTTGTATTTATTAGTTTTTGTTTCAAATTATTTCTACCTGTGAGAGTATTCTTAATGGTTTTAATTATGAAACAAATAATTGCGGTTTTTACTCTGTATTCAGAAAAAGAGACAACGTATTCAAAGTTAGAAAATAAACTAAAGTGAAACCTGTGTATAACGATATTGTCTATAATGATACTGTCTATAACGATAACCTGTCTATAACAATTTTTATCGCCCCAGAAAAAGTCAGCATGAATAATCAAAATATCTTTTTTAAAAAATCGAGTAGCAAAAAAAAAAAAAAATAAATAAAATAAAATAAACTGAAGCCAAATTAAAAACTTAGAATAGTTTAAGTGACTAAACAATTTTACTGAATTTGTGCGTGACATGATCTGTACTAAATTATTTTTTTCGGTGTGCACTATTTGCATCGTGAGTTAACAATTCTATAAGCTTAATGTTTGTTAAGAAACGAATATACTTACTATTTGCATATATAAAGAGATATTTCTGTATTGTATACAAATAACATTAATTTTGCAGCAAAAACGCACGGATCAAACTGGTGGCAGCGTGTTTTGTCTGTTTGTTTTTCAGCCCAATACAAAATTCACATATTGTACAATAATTTGTGCGGTTAATTTTGTAGCATTTTGGTTTCAATTGAAAAAAAAAACAGTCCTTTTTTAACTTTCTTCTACATCTAATATATAGAAGAAAGTATTGGATTCGAGCAAATTTTCGAATTTCGAATTTTGACGGATTCGAACGTTTTGAGGTGTGTTGAGTCCATTTCGACTATTTTTGAAAAATGTCTGTCTGTCTGTGTGTGTGTCACGTCTGTGTGTGACCAGTTTTTTGTGGCCGCTCTACAGCAAAAAAACTTGTGCCCATTGGTTTTTGGCGCGAATTCCTCCAAGGGGAGTGGAGCAATGGGACGTTTTTTGAGTTACGCGTGCTTGCCATTCCTCAGGAAATAACTGGCGGAATCAAACAAAATTTGGTCCATATGTTGCCATTAACAGGAACAGGTGCTGATTCAATTTTGATGTCAATAACTCCAACGGGGGTTGAGCTATAGAACGTTTTTCGTCGTCAATTGTGACTGCTGTATCTCAAAAAATAATGAACAGAATGAAAGAAAAATGTATCGGCAAGTAGCCCTTAGTGGGTATAAGAGCTGACTTTATTTTGGTGTCAACAGCTAAAAAGGGGGGGGTAGCGAAATCGCAAGTTCTTTTTTTCCATTGTGAGTGTCCTATCTCAAGAAATAATGCTACGTTCTGGTTGAAATTTGGAATATATGTGAATCCATATGTAAACAGGTCTTGGTTCAATTTTGACTCCAACCGCTCCAAGAGGTGTTGATTTTTTTTGAGCAATGACGATTGCTTATTGTTCTCATTTGACCGTTTTTGGCGTTCGTGCCTTTTTCAACTTGGACCAGAAGCCTTTGCAGCACCACCGCCCACCGTCCTCTGCTGGCGGCGCGGCGCGGCTGCTGCGGTTTTGAGCTATCCGATCTCCTGGTCGGAGGCGTTCATGTCCTACACACACGCACACACACGACTTCACACACATACACTCACACACGCCTACGTGCATACACACAGGTCTACGCACACACACAACTATGCATACACTAGTCGACCCGTGCGGAACTCCGCACTGTGCTTCAAATCGTTTCATAAGGCATTTCGCTCTTTAAGAATTTCGAAGGAAGAACATTATGAAGAAGAACCGAAAAAAAAGTAAGCGCAGAAGAGAAGGCATGTAATTTAAAGACATCAGTAACAAAACCTCGTTAAATACAACGTTGTGATAATTTGATCATAGCTCCCTTTTTAATCGTACATATTTTCTATGCAAACATAAATGTCATTAAAAGTGTGGCTGAGTGGTGACTCGTGAAAAAGCAATAATTGTGCATGTGAAAAAACAGGTTGTGGCAAATACAGTCCTGCACATGTCAGCATCTGACGAAAAAAAAAGAAACATTAAAGAGATATTTATTGGCACGTATTCGAATTGGCGCCATTCTGACTAACAGCCCGACACCCCAACAAACCTAGCAATTGCGCCTTCCTTTTCGAAAGCTATTCATTGAAGGAATGCGTAGTAAAGAACAGCAAGAAAGCTTTTTGCCAAAAAAAAATAATAATAATAAGATCATGCATCTGTGTTTTGTCATTAACCAGCATGATACGATTTAAAATTATTCGCAAAGCATGGAATTTGATTAAAGAATGACGAAGATCTCACGTAGCGATTGAAACAAACATTCTAGAGAAGTAATAAATTTGATTGAAAATAAGTTTTTATCTTTGAATATTGAACTATTTCACATAGAAGGTTGCTTTAACCGTTACGGCTTAAATGCCCTCAGATGTTTCTCTTTTAATCGAACACTTAAAATTCAAAACCAAAACCAGTTGAACTGAGTCCGTTCTTAAGTGTAATTTTTCGAACGTAGACAAAATGTATTTTTTTTCAGCAGAAAGCAGAGGAGTAGAAAATAATTTCTTGCTAATGAAGTTGATAATACTTTTAATGCTTTATATCGTATTCGCGCGAATAAAAAATTAAAGGTTTACTGAGTGAAACTCGTAGTTTTAATCGGGCGTAGTATATTTTTATTTGTACAAAAGGTTGAACACTGCTATTAGAAACATCTACATTTTAGCATATAATAAAAATGTTTTTCTGCACAAAAAGGATTTATTTAGGTAAATCTAATACTTTTTTATGCTTACATTATGTTGAGTGGTCTGGATGTAGTCAAAGAACACAGTTCGATTAACAATCAACTTATCCGAATGATAACTGTAGCCTGCCTAAAGGAGTCGAAACACCAAGTAGCATTCCCACTGCATTTAGTGTATTAGGTGTGTATGTTATGAGCATATGTAATGCGTAATACCAATATAAATTTGATATTATGTCGGACAGCCCAAGCTTGCTCGAAGTTCAGATAGTTTATAGCCGAACGCTCTACCGAAAAAAACTTATCAATTAAACCGAACAACTAAGTCCAGTGCTGTTAAGTTTTATTAAAATATGAACACACACACAAAGGCTAGTTTTTTTTTTTTTTTTGTTTTTTTTTTGCCGAAAGCGACGTAAAAAATGGAAAACTGCATTAGAAATTTGCTTTAAAAAATGCATAAGAACTACAGGCAGCATCAAGGTTTTGAAACAGCAAGAGGCGATTTCGAAAACTTGAATTTTCGACCGTAAGTCTTTTTTTCGTCATTGACCAGCCTGATAAGTTTTAAAATGAGAGGGGATTAATATATAAGATAAGATATTGAAGAAAAATGTTTTTATTTTTGAAAATTTTTACAATTTGTTATCGCAGGCTGCTTAAACCGTTATAACTTAGATGGCAGCACGTGTTTATCATTTAACAGCACGGTTAAAATACAAAATAAATTGAACTATGCTCTTTTTTAAGCGTAGCTTTTCGAATGTAGTAAAAATGTGATAAGCTATTTGTTTTTTAGCAAAAAGAAGAAAAAATATATATTTTACCCTTCAAATTGAGGTAGTATTTTATTTATTTGTACAAAGAGTCAAAAACTCATTAGAAGAATATATATTTCAATATACGATTTATTATTTTTTTTCTGAACAAAAAACAATTCTATTGTAGTCTGAAATCTTAAATCTGTTACTTATATTTTCGCTTACATTATGCTTTACTTTTCTTTCCAGAGCCAAAGCTTCAAAAAAAAAAAAAAAAAAAAAAACATGTGCAATTTTGAAGTAATTTAGCACAAAATCACTGAAAGTTTTGATATTAGCCAGGAGCATTTCCTTCTCATTCATTCTATTCCCTCATAGTTCTTATTCACTTAATTCAGTGTTCATGTACTGCGCGATATTTCTCTACTTTTTTTTTTTGCAGATTGTCCGGACGTGGGCCCGAACACGTAATCTCTTGCTTACGAAGAGAACGCTCTGCCGATCAAGCTACTCAGCTCAGTCGGTCTTAGCGCAGATTAAAGTTATAAGTTTGACCGAAAACCTTATTCTGGTTCTTTAAAACAGGTTTTTTTGGCTAAAAGAAACAATTTTTAGACCTTGGGTCTATTTTTCGTCAGTAGCCAGCACCATAAGCTATAAAATTAGCCGTAAATCAAAGAAATCGATCAAGAATTGAGGGAAATTTGGCGTAGAAACCAAAAACAGGCTACAGAAATAATATATAAGGATAACCGCCCAGGAGGAGAGGCAGGCTTGGACAGGAGCCGTTTCTAGAAACAATAACTCCAATGAGTAGGGTCCTGTCTCAGTTCGTGATTGCGAAAAACATAATTTGGATTCAAAATTTCAGATATCAATTTTTTTTTTTGCGAATAAAAATAGCTTTATTAATGCAACAATAAGAAAGATAAATCGTAATAGATTGCCGTCTGCGTATTTCTCATGATTTTAATTGAATGGAAATGATCGGAAATATTATCTCAGTGATTTAAAATTTTTAACTGTTGCCATCTTATGTTTGTTAACAAATAAAATATTTGTAATTAATTCAAGCAAGGCTTTTAAAATAACTTTCAATTTTCGCTCTTTGCTTTGCTTTTGCAATAATTCAGACATTGGGATGGTCGTCAAGTTTTTGCATGTGTAATTTTGTTTTTGTTAGGAATATTGCTTCCTCGTCAAGCAAGGGAAAGGGATCAGAAAAAAAAAGAAAAATATAGAAGAAAGTTTCGTGATGGCCACAACATACTTGTTTTACTTTGTACATGTTTTTTTTTTTTGTTACTTAAGAAATATGTGACACCAAAAATCTGAGGGCAATGATCCACAATAGTTTGTAGTTTTATCGTTAGTCATCAGAGGCAGACATTGCAACAGACGACATTCAGCATGGTAAGGTATCATCCTTAAGGCTTATTGATTGTATTAATATGTTATATGCATTACGTCTCAAAGGTTTTTTTTTTTTTTTGTGAGAACGCCATTACTTATTCTATAGTTTACCATATTTTATAAATAAGGCATTGAGAGATTTTACAACGCTTTCGAAAAAACAAGACAATTGGAGCAATGAGAACCAAGATACTTAGTTCGGCTTTCATTGAAAAGTTTTCCTAAAACGTGCTTTATAGTAGTCTCCTAATACCAGGACTACTAGTATTGTTCCTTGCCCCAATAGAAGAGGTTTCAGCCGTTTATACTTATTATCTCTGTCTTTTTAAATTTTACATTTACAGCTCTTTTTTTCTCACTGCCTCAATTTACAGTTTGGTTGTGTTGTAGAAAACACCGACTTTTTCATGTTTTTTATGATGTACGAGGACGGTTTGATAAGTCCGTGACTTTAGAGGGGAAAACCAGTTTAGGATGCAGAAGTTTTAGTGTTTTACGTGATTTTTTTTCAACAGGGAAGGAATAATCAGAATTTGATCAAACTTAAAGGATATTTTATTCATATTTTAAAGTACACTTTGTAATGTTTTCAAATCAATTCTTCCCGAAATAGAAGAGGTGATGTCCATGGATGGTCGCTATCAGAGCTTGTTGCTGGTGTGTATTCCTAAAATCACAATTTTCATCTGTAATCATTACAATTTTTTTTCTATCTTTAAAAACATGTTTCCTCGCAATATGAACCTAATTCTGGTTGCAAAAATAAAACGTTTCATGCTCTTGAGGAGTTTGATCACAAAATTCACGTTTATGTATAATTTTTGTTCAACTTTTTCGCATTAAAAAATATAGTTAATTATAATATCGTCCCAGAACTAGGTTCATATAGAGTGTAATAGAATAAAGAATATTCACATAAAAGTTCAGAGCGATTCGCCAATAACATTTTGCGCTAGAATGCACACCAGTTGAAAAAAAAGTCGTTTCGAAAAAAACGCGTTTGAAAAAACTGCTGTTAACATTTTCCAGTCTTCAGTTTTAAAGTGCTCATAGCATTGAAACTAAACGCAATTTTAAATTGACATTGTGGCAACATATTCATTAATAGTTCTACTGACATTTTATGACATTAAAAAAAATGGATTTTTTGATCCGTCTGGACTGGTTTCCCTCTTAAAGGAAAAAATCAAAATAAATACCAAAATGCAGTTTAATTACATTTTATAGCTATATTTGGCAATACCCGTGAAATTTGCAGACGGTATTTAAATTATGTTGTGTTTTATTGGCATCGTAAGAAAACGGCAGACAATTTTCTTTTTCTTATTCGCAACTCCAATAAACTATAGGGGGAGCTGCAGCCACTGTCTAATGGCAGATGAAAAAGGTAAAACAAACATATGCCGTAACTTATAACTTGCTTTGACGCTTAGTGAATGACAGTATTTTTTTACCGTGTTTGAGGGAAGCTTTCTTTTCTATTCTTCTCAAATTACATTACACCCCAAACTGTCTGAAGCCTGTAATTTGTCCCAAAGAAAAGAGGTGGAATGGAATGTTTTACCTTTTTCTTTAGTATTGTAAATCACCGCAAGGTAGCGTATTCGAGCTCTGGAGTTGCGAATGGAGAAAAAAGAATTTTGCGTGTTGATAAAGCATTACTTTTTCAGCGAAAAAATTCCGAAACGGAAGAAAATTAGAAAAACTATTATTGTGAGTCTGCTCTATTACATGGTATGATTCACAAGTGGTTTATGGAATTTTGTTGTGGCCTTACGAGCACAACAGACGCATAACGTTCTGGACGCCTGATTGAAGTCACGAACGAAGAAATGATCAACAAAATCCATGGTATCGTGCTAGAAGACCTCCGCGTGAAAGTGCGTGAGATAGTTAACATGGTAAACATATCTGAACGTGTATGCAACATTTTACACGAACATTTGTTTATGAAAAAATGATCATCAAGATGGGTGCCTCGTTTGCTATTAGTCGATCAAAAACGGAATCGTGTAATTCTGTCAAAGTAGTGTTTAGACAAATTCGTGCTCAATCGAAGTAAAGTTTTGCGACGTTGTGTGATAATCGATGAAATTTGGATACATTACTACACACCAGAAACGAAAGAACAGTCGAAACAGTGGACTTCTCCTACGGAAACTGCTGCAAAAAAGGCAAAAACCGTTCCATCGACCGGAAAGACTATGGCCACAGTTTTCTGGGATTCAAAGGGCATAATCCACACTGACTATCTTGAAAAAGGAAAAACAATCACGGGACAGTATTATGCTCATTTATTAGACAATTTGAATGAAAAATTAAGATAAAAACAACCCCATTTCTCCAAAAAAAAAAAAAAAATGATGTTCAATCATGATAACGCGCCAGCTGATACATCGGCAATTGCAACCACGAAATTGCTTGAATTACTCTATGAATTGGTTCCTCTTCCACCTTACTCCCCTGATTTTTCCCCCAGTGCCTTTTTCTGTTTTTAAATTGAAAAAAAAGTATGACTTAGTGGAGGGAAATTTTATTCGATTGATGAGATCATTCATGCCACAAATGAGTATTTTGATGACCTTCAGCCATCGTATTTTTTAGAAGGGTTAGAAAAGTTATACCGTTGGAAAAAGTGTATAGCTGTGAAAGGAAATTATATTGAAAAAAAAAGCATTTTGGCATTTATTTTGAGTTTTTCATTTACAAGTCACGGACTTATCAAACCGTCTTCGTATTAACTTCTCAGTCCACGGCACACTAACCGTTTGAGCCCATCGAATCCCCATGGGCAGAAATATACTGTTTTAATGAAGTTAAGAAGAAATATACTGTTTTCTTCACTATTATTTTGATAAAAGTTTCCATGAACAGAAGCACGAAACTGCAGTCCTCGCTTGGAATTGACTGAGTTGGAGGTGTATTTAATGTATTTCTGCCTTAGCCCTGGCTATAGGGCGGTAACTTACTGAATATACCTGCCTTGCCTTCAATATTCGAGTTGAACCGAACCATTGCTACGGTCACTCGTCTGGTCAGTGTAAATTCTGTATTAGCTACCAGTTTGTTTGGCACTCTAGGCTTCCTTAAGAGGTTTTCCACCTCGAGCTCAGTTTTTCATATGCCAAACTGAAGAGTGCTAATAAGCACGAAACTACAGTGCTCGGCTGGAATTGACTGAGCTGGGGGCTTATTTCATGAGCAGCTGTGTTGTTCATTGAAATCAGAAAAAACCGGTTCATTTAAAGATGGAAGATGTCGGTATCACATTTATTATTTCACAAGGTATTTTATTTGTGAGTACTCCCGAACTTCCTTAATATTTCATCAAAATTCAAAAATAAGCATCATATCAAAGTTTTTTTTCGCTGTTAGTTTAAAATAAACAAACAAGTAACGTTTTCATCTTTGTTCAAAAAAATACTTAAAACAGGTTTTTAATTTCTTCTAACGCGCGTAAATACTTTGCACGGGTAGGCTAGTTTATGCTTAAGTTATTTGTTCTTAAACGACTTCGAGTACTAGATAACTATTGCATCATATTTTAAAGTTATAGAGGAGAGTTGTAATGAATGAGCAATAAAAAAATTCTACTGTTTATAACATCAAAATATCTTTAGGCTTAAAGTAATACGTCCAAACACATCCATGCGTAAGTATTTAAAATTGAGCAATAGCAAAAAAAAAGTAACACATAGTTTAAAATACAAATCAAAATCTATTTACTTTTTAAATATTTATCATTTTTTAAATTTAAAATAAAGATGTAACAAAAACACAATTTTTTACGTACAAAAATTATAATAAGACAAATACACTGAATATGAAGGATCGGTGGTGCTCTCTACCAAACAAATAACGGAGAGTAGCAGTTGAATTTGTTGAACAAAAACACGTTCATAGCCTTTAAATTCCTTTCACAAATAATGGAAACTTCTCTAATTAGTTATTCACTAAAAACATAAGAAAGTCTCTCACTATTTTACCATACGCTTTCAAGTTCGATTTTTACTTAACCACAAAGTACGCATATCGATTAATTGATTAAAGACGCACAGCAGCCGGCCGCCGGGTACTAATCGTCTTAATTAAAAGGGAAAATGTCGCAGAGAGATAAGTTAATTAAATCTATTATGAGTCACGTAAATTTGTCTCTCGCATTTAGTCTACTGTCATTAGCGGAATTTTCAGTACATTTTTACGATGGAGATATTTTATGAAATTAAAATATTTTGAGCAGTTTGATATTCTTTATTAGTTTTTTTCTTTTCGAATGTCAGAAGGGATTTCCCTTAAAAGCTATATAATGCTTAGTTATTTTTTTTCTTTAAAATTAATGAGTCAAGAAAAATTGTCACAAAATAGTAATTTCTTTCTTTTTTTTTCAAATGCATAAGCACTATTTTTATAATTAATCTCTAATGTATTAGCTCTAAATACACAGTTGGAATCAGCAAGTACTCGGCTTTAAAGACACACTTTATTGAGGACTAGCGCAAATCATAAAAACTATTTACAAAAATTTGAAAAAAATGAAACAAAGTAAATTCTCAAAACCTTCTCAGAAGTGTTAATACTATAATTACATCACTTTTTCTAGACTCAAATTGGGAAATGTAGCTCTAACTTTAACTAAATTTTCTCAGCCCGCACAATCAACATTGGAATAAATCAAAAACAAAATTAAACTCTCAGCCCCCGTTGGCAAAATGCGTTATCAAAACTTTCCACAGCTTAAACGGGAGATATCAAAAGATGAAGGCGTACTACTGAATAGTTTTCTTTCATTGTAATATTTTTTTAGCTATATATACAGTGCTGGCCAAATTATTTGACTAAAGATTTATTTGTTTTTTGTTCACTATTTGTATTAAAATACTATTTATTTTACTGTTAAAATACAGTACATACTGTACACTGATTATTACGTTATTTTAGCACAGTTTAATGTTTGCAGGTGGCAGCACTGTCTGCTTTGTTTATGTTCTTTGTTTATCTACCTACCAGGAACATAACCTCAATCAGCTTAAACAGTTGACTAGTTCTTATTTATTAGTGTGTTCTGTTATACTTAAAGTTAGTTTTAGGTAATTAGTGAGTATGTGTATGTGAGTATATATAAAAGTGAGTATAAACAATTTTTTACCTCCTTTTTTAAAAAGTGTTAAGAAATGATGTAAACCATGTGAAAAGTATGCCAAAAAACTTAACATGCTCATCAAGAACAAGGGAATGCATACTAAATATTAGATAATTATTTCACTGTTCGTTAATGTGTCTATAGTTATGTAATCAATAAAGAATTTACTTTTAAAACAGTCTTAGTCTAATAATTTGGCCTGCACTGTATTTATTTTATTTCGCTTCGATAAAGTACATGATTTTATATTTCTTTGTTGCCGTCTTTAGTGTTGTATACTCGCCTAAAACTTTTCTTGGAAATGGATAAATCAGCTGAGACCAAGCGAAGGAAAAATTAATCAGTGTGGTGTCCGAATTTCGGGAGACATTTGTCACTTTGCTTTATAAATTGGATTACTTTCTTAAAGCCCCGTATATGTAACCATTTTTGCTACAATTTTTGTAAATTGTTAAATATGTTCATTTAAATGAACAGTGGAACACGAAGTATTCGCATTTCATTTTATCCATCTGAATCGAACGCACCAGTCAAAAATAGTTCACTGATGTTTTGCAATCTTCGCTAACTCGACAAGTAGGAAGCTAGAAAGTGGTACGTTTTACATGTTAACTCAGTTTTTGTTTCGCGCTTCGTGACGTCATTGCCAAGAAACTCATCAAAAAAATTATAGCTACAGAAAAACCTCTGCATTAGATATTTGATACCTATGCGGTTTTATGACATTTCTGCAGTTTAACCTTCCTCTGACGAAATTCTTGAAAAAGTTTATCTAAAGAGTAGATATAAATTACCATTCAACATAACTGACCAACTTAAAACTCCTTTGCATTTGCATTTATTTTATTTATTTTTCTTTTTTATTTTTTTTTCATAGACAACTTAGTAAAATTGCACTTTTTTAACATGTAGGTTTATGTGATCTTTTCAAACAACCTGCAGCTACTATATAGTTATCACGTAATGTCAATGCTTTGATATTTTGGGTTCATTACAATAAAGGTGATATTCCAGAAGTTTCTACATCAATAATAGCTTTTGTTAAATTATGATATGTTGTAAATATTTATAATAGAGTTTAGACATGAGTACATACCTTTAGTAGGGTCATATTTAACTGTTTATTTAGCTGTTATTCAAAGCCAGTACTCATAGTATGTTTACACTTTAACAATTAATTTAGATTAAATACTTAGTATCTCAGATCATTATGAAATAGTTTGAAATGTTTAAATATGAATAATGGAAACATTTTAAATTGCATTCAGTTACATCGGGGAATCGATTCTTCTTTGACAAAGTATCTAACTGCATAATATTGGCTTTATTACGCTTTAAACATTTAAAATGTATTGCATATCAATAGTTGGAACAAGATACGCTTGGGGTAATTTTATAAAAGCGACTTTAAGTATATGATGTTAATTCATTGATTTTACTTCGAAAGAGACCTATACTCATATACCAACAGATATATGATATGATCTGTTTTACTTCCAAAGTTTCTATTATGATATTGCGTACAAAGTAGTCAATGCATCATTTGAAATAATCACCGTTTGATGAAAGTTTCGCAAGAACCGTTTGATATTTCGTAATTCGGTGCTGATTAAAACACAGAAGGTTTCATTCGCAAAATCAATTTACCGATATCTGCTTCTATGTATTCATAATATGTTACATCTGAGTAAATAAATCAATGTAGAATTTTACTTGCAGAAAATACTTGCAGATCAGGTTTACTTACAAAGCTCGAGAGATAATCACTTGTTGGAAAACACATTCATTAAGTTAGGAAAGTCTTGCTTGTATTGGATTAGATTAGATATTGCACACAGTCCTGAAGAAATTCGAAACTTCTCTCGATATTTGAGTTTTCTAAATATTTCCTAGAGCAACAGATGTTGGAGGATGTGATGCTCGTGCATTTGAGATTAATGCTTATCTTTTTAGAAATTAACTAATAATATTAAGTATTGATTAAAGCAATTCAAAATAGTCTTTTGTTTGAAATAATGTTTCTAAAACATAGGTTTATTCCCATTACTCAGAGCAATAAGTTGCTTTGACTAACAGTTATAATTAAATGTAAAAGATAAATTATTAAATGGTTATTTTCAAAACTAAATTTGTATTTCAGTTATTTTTATTTTTCTCTCTTTTTTTTTTGTTATCTTGAAATTCAAGTTGCAAACTATAACAATATGCAAGTTTAAAATATTAAGAAACTGTTTACATGAAACAATAATGCACCAATTCTATATATATAAAAATCTCGTGTCACGATGTTTGTTCGGGGTAAACTCCGAAACTACTCAACCGATTTTTCTCAAATTTCATATCAATGTGTCATTTGGTCCAACTTAAAAGATAGGATAGTTTTTATAATTTTTTACTGCAAATTTCATATTAATTATGCAATAATAGTATGAATTAATTGTTTAGTTCTAAAAACTCTTAATAGATGGCGGTGTAAGTTAATTAATCGATATAACTCTAACATCGTATGACTTACTGCTAAAAACACCATGATAAAAAAAGCTCAGAGATGTTGCTTTGAATTTCCATATAACATTTCAGGATATTACAGGTTATTATTTACTTCCTGAGAAAATCAACTATATTTTTCAAAACGTTTCCTTAAATTGCTACAAATTGCAGATTTCACACCGTTGTGAAAAGTATTTTTCTCCACCAGTATCAAGATTAACTAAACGTATTTAATAGGTGTATCGGTTTCGGAGTGATTGCGGTTTGTCCAGATTGACTCAACACCCAATGAGTGCAAAAAGTTATTTGGATCAAGAAGCTTTGCAGGAGTTGCAGAGGAACTACCTTCGAGCTACTTGCTTGAGAGTCTGTCTTCGCGTTGGCAATGCGTGTATTAATGCTTTGAGAGCTTTCTTAGAAAAGCAGGAAGGTTCCAGGCTATTATATTAATCTTGCGTTAGGCTTCTCTGCATGTGCCAGAATCATAACTGCCCTTTTAACCAAGAAGACTACTGAATTCTTCAAAAATATTCCAGGTTTATTTCAGGAAAGTTAATGAATTTAAGCGGAAAACAATTATTTTCTTTATTTTGTTCCCCAGGAAATTTTTAATATCATTAATTCTTGCAAAGATACATTCGCAACAGAAAATTGCAGTGACAATTGCATCGTCAGGCATTGCTGCTACTTTTTTTAGATGGTACACGAACAGCACATTCAGCTTTAAAGTTGCCTATTAGATATTCATAACAAACAAAACACAATGTGTATAATAAAGAAAAAAAGACGTGGTATGGCTGTAGTGTTGCAAGAGAGTAAAATTATAATTTGGGATGAGTGTACTATGTCTCATGAGTAAAAGCATTCATTCGAAGCACATCATAGGATTATGCAAGATTTGAATGGCAACGATAAACTTTTAGGCGAAATCATCTGAATACTGTCTGGGGACTTCCGGCAGACATTACCAGTTATTCCGATGAAATCAACGCATGTTTAAAAAAACGTTTTTTATAGCGTAATGACGAGATAATGTGATTGGCCATGAACATGCGAATGTAAACGCAAAATAATCTAATCGCATAAGTGTTTTCTAAGCAATTGCTGAGTATTGGAAACGGTGAAATTGAACTGTATCAAAATATACAGTACAACAAATAGCCAGACAATTTCTGCACTGCCGTTGAGACGAAAAGTGAACTAATTGAGAGTATATTTCCAGATAAATTTAATTTTTTAAAAATCATAATTGCCTCTGTAATCGCGCTGGTTTTGTAGCAGTTTTGTTTTCGGTAAACATTCCCGAACAGACAGGAATATTTGTGGATCGTCAATTGTCGACTGTCAAATACATATCCTGATGCACGTCGCAAGTTGTATTTATTGGTAGCACAAAGTCATTGGGAGTTGACACTTTCTAATGCAGGTTTGACATAAGGAGAAACAGTATTCGTCAACTGTTTAAAACAATTTTGACGACATACTATCCAACACAATCATTATTTTTTAAGGAGAAACTATATTACTTTCACGTTTGAAGACGTACTTCATAAAGTTTAACAAACACACAAATGTCCAAATCCAGATTTTACACCAGAGATGAATATGAAGCTTTAGTTTTAACTGAAGGTTTTTGCGTTTCAATTTCAAATTTACCACTTAGTTATTATGATATGCCGTCACTTGATAGTTGGGCCACCGACTTAGTTAACACTGATTTGCAACGTATAACAACAGAGCAATGACTCTGTCTTAGCTACAATTATTGCGAATAATGAGCCATTACTGACGGCTTTAAAAAAAAAGCTCTCCATTGATGCTGAACAAGTTGTCGATGAAAACAAAGCAGTAAACACAACAAATGAATTTTTAAATTCCCTGGATGCACCAGGAATGCGTCTACACGATTTCCGGTTGAAAATTGGCTCAACAATTTATTCTTTTTCGCGATTTAAACCCACCTAAATTACGCAACGGTACACGTTTCTACATAAAGTCAACAATATTTGTCGGAAAAGTTTAAAGGAGAAATGTTTGTGTTGCCACGTAATCCATTATTAGCGTCATAATTTTCAAACACATTTGAAAGGCTTCTATTTTTGATTCGTTTAGCTTTTGCAAAGACCATAAATAGATTTAAAGAACAAAAAATGTCTTCTTTCGGTTTGTTCTTGAAACATAAATATTTCTCTTATGGGCAACGAAATATTGCCTACTCACACGTGGAAAGTTATCATACTTTTCGTATTAGCAAAAGACTGGTTGATCAAGAACATTGTGCACAACTTAGTGCTTAGACAGTTTTTAGTTTTCAAATAATAGAAACAATAGTTCGAAGTCAATGTTATCTACTTCATTGAAAAAATTTAATTTTTATACATTTTTAATTTAGTTAGTGTATTTTGTAAAGAAGTTATTGATTACAAACTATAGAGAAAGCTAATGTGAATAAAATGTAGTGTAGAATCTAAAAGTGTATGGTGGTTTACGCTTAGTTTCTACATTCGGTTATTTTACAATCAGTTTCGATATTTACTATCACTTTCAAGTTATTTTTTTATTTTTTTTATTTTTTTTTTGCGGAAGTTATACTTACAAAATTTATTAAGCGTAAGTATAGTGCTTTTTCCATAGAAAATTTAGTTAGTACTTATTGAATTCAATAAGTACTTTCTTCAGCCTGCACGGTTAAAAAAAAAAACAAATCCGAAACGTTACTGAGTAAAAATTTTCGATAATTGCTTGCAGTTCTGGCTAAGCTTTGGCTATGTTTGCATTACTGCTTATAGAAGTTCCTTAATAAATCAGAAAGGTGCTAAGCTTTTTTTTTTTTTTTGTATCCCTTCCTAAGTTTACATTAAAGTTCCAGAAACACGACTAACTTCAAACGGGAAGATCTTCGAATTTTTCAAGAGGCTTCCGAGATGATTTCAGGAAGGTCATTAACCTTTATCGGAAAACTTTTCGGGTTTTGGCTTGACATGATACTGGCAGAAATTGGCCACATCAGCTGCCCATAATTTTCCAGGAACAGTTAGGAATCGTTTTTAAATTGAATAACGCCCATTATCAATCTCATATGTTATAAAATCGGCTATACTATTTTAAGCTCTATTAAAAATATTTATTTGATTCTATCAAAATAATGAGTTCAAGTTTATTTTAATCCAACTTTTTTGCCACAGCAACGCGTGGCTGGGTCAGCTAGTTATCTTATATATTTGAATAAATAAGTAAATAATACTCCGACAAAGGGTAACTGAGAAATAAACTAACAATATTTAGTATTGATTCGTACACTTTTAAAGTAGCTTTTGTATGAAATATTATTTGCCAAATATAGGTTTATTTTTGTTGCCCAGAGCAACGATAAGTAGATTTGAGCTAAAAGGTAGTATTAAATATTACAGATAATTTTTAAAACTATTATTCTCAAAACATGAATTTGTATTTTTAACTTTTGCTGTAAACTTGAGTTTGAAGTTGCAAAGAGTAAAAATATGCAAATGGAAAGTAGTAAGAATATGATTTATATGAAACACCAATGCACCAAATTATTGTCACAATTTGAATAAATAAATAAATAATAATACCCTCCAGGAAATGTAAACACTTCGGAAATGCAAATATATTGCACTTTAAATGTTAAAGAATGTTGTTGTAAGTGGGGAAAATTTTCCGGTATTTAAAAACTTTTCTACGAAAACATGTTATATTTGGTGTATGTGAACAAAAACATATTAATGTCATTTCAAGCAGTTCTTCTTCTATGTTAATGAGTAGCAATATTCATATTTTCCTTTTCAGGTTTATCTCAAATTTAAGGATTTGATTTTAATTTTCTCTCATTTAATCCCATAATTTTAAATCAAAAGTTTCAAATTTCCTAGACGAATATTTTGAATTGAATAAATACCTTTAAAAGGACTTTCAAATTTGCATCCAACTAGTTTCATTTTTGATTTCATTCAAAATAAATTTTCTAGAGTTATGGTGCTTGCAAATTAATCATTTCTGTTTGTATCGAATAGAATAACGCTCTAGAATTTAGAATGATAAATCAGGAAGAATTAAGTTACAATCAGTGAACAATATAACGTTAGAATCCGCTCAGTACATTTGCCTTTACTAAAATTATAATGTCATGATAATCAGGTTTGTCGGTAGTAGCTTCCCACATATTTACGTTGAATCTCGCATAGCATTTAAATTATTATCCCAGCAGTTTAAAATTCTCCAGTATAATTTATTTTAAAGTTTTGAAGGATGCTTTTAAACATATAAAAGCCATGTGCAGTTATATATTAAGTACAAGATCAGGACAGTATATAGTGGATGTGGAATTCATGTGGGTAATTTCAGTACAGTAGATAGCAAATGTGCAGTTTTATGAATTATGTTTTTTCTTTTTTTTTTTTTTTTGAGCAATAACGATTTTTTTTTATTTATTTCGTGACCGTGTTTGATGTTCCTATAATATTTACAATACCATGAAGAAGAGATTAAGTCTAGTTCGGTGTTTTTAAAGTTTATTTTGAAACACTATTTTTTATTGCCATGATTGCAGATCGTGTGTGTTTCTTTAGTGCATGCAGATTGCGTTTAATTGAAGCAGATAGTCCAGTCTAGTTGACCGTATACCTGTTTTTCGAACATATATAATATTTGTTGACTGTTTCTACAGTGTTTTGATCTGCTTATTCCAAATCCGTTGAGTGCCAGACGCTAAACCTTGAGCGTTTTTGTCAAAACGGAGAAATTCACACTGTAAAAAAATTCCGAAACGTTACTGGCTATTTCCGTGGAACGTCTCGGGATTTCACACGTTTTCACCTATTTCCCCGTAAAAACAAGTATCATCACAAAAAAGGTTCCTGAATCGCTAGAAGTTGCACGCGTGCAGACTTTTCACTGTTGTGGAAAATATTTTTAGCAACCAGTTTAAAGATTGAATGAGCGTGTTTATTAAGTGTATTGACCTAAAATTTCTTACGGCTTGTCCAGATTGACTAAGCTTCCAATGAGAGTGAAAATGTCAATGAGATAGCTACAGCTTTGCAAGTTAGGAATTGCAGGCAAGAGATAGGCTTGATTCCTTCTTGCATAGCTTTGGCCGTGTTCGCTCTTATTTTTATGGAGCCTTCTTAGTAAATTAGGAAGGTTCTAATCAACTATACTAAACCTACTTAATTTTTCTAGAAGGTTCTAGAGACATGACTGGCTTTAACAGGGCAGATTTCGCACGTGTTCATAAAGTTTCAAGGTAAAATTTCAGAAAGGTTACTGACTTTTAGCGGAAAGCGTTCCTGGTTTTTCCAAGATATGTTACTGGAAGAAATTGGGCATATCAGCTGCCCATTATTTTCCAGGAACGTTTCTGAATCGTTTTTACAGTGCAAGATGGCCATTATAAAGCGAGAAAAGGAAAGTAAAGGAAACAAACGTGCAATGAAATTTATATTACATATATAAATCCTGTATCCAGCAAATAACATGAGTCGCCAATTTTAATCTTCTGTTGGTGAATGTAGTCATTGTTTTAACCGATTTTTTTTAATTTCTAATGGAATTCTAGAATTCAGTTTCTCATATGCATGCCACTATGACATAATAAATTTAAGAATCTTGTACATTTAAAATTGTAACAATTATAATCATACTAGTGTCAATGTGAACCACTCCCTTTTCTGGCTGATCGGAGCTATTTAATGCATCAATGCAGGCAGAAAGTGTTTCACAAATGCTTTGTCTGGCATTTCAGTTTGAAGCAACAAGAGTGAGAGCCTCTTTGATTTGAAAAAAGACTGCATTTTGTACCTCGTCCTTTCTTATTGATTCAAAATAATTTTTCAACCTACCAAAAATTCCAAGAAATAGCGCATAAGTAACAGCTGTTGTTTTATTTTGTCCATGTTGTACTAATAATATCTGAAGACCCGTGACTACAGCATTTTATCGGATGCGTTTTTAGCTTTTTTCATCATCTCTTAAAGTTTATTGTCAAGCTAAATTAAAACTTTTATGCTATGTATCACTATTAATATTTATATTTAGTAAAACATTCTATTTTCATGCCGATTTTATTTTAAAAAATGATTATGGTAAATAGGAAGATGCCACAGTTAAAGAATTTTCGATAATTACAGTGAAAATTGAAACAACAAGGTCATGAAAAAAATACACTTTATTTTTCAATATTTAGTTAATTATATATACAAGTTAATACTCTTCAAAGTATAAAATGAAATAAGAAATTTGATGTCAAAGAAAATCATTTATTTCTGATATATTCCTCCTATATATGGGGAAGATGCCACCAGTTATGGGGTAAGATGCCACACCACAATAAATAATAATGATAATAAAAAATATTACAAAATTAAATGTGAATTAACAATAACTATAGAAAATCAAATTAAATTTAGTAATAATTAGTTTGCAAAAAATAATAACAGCATAGGATCGAATGATAGCCTACACAACATTTCACTCAGTGCAAATGATCATCATTTGTACTCTTCATGCAACCATTTGTTGCATTCGATGCACTAAATCCAGTCACACTTGAGACCTTTTTTTATCATAAAAGTACCCTTTACACACCTGCACAAAAATCGTCACTATTATCCTCATCAAAACTATCACCACTGGTTTCTAGAGGAATTTCTTCACTTGAGAATGACGAGCTGACATTTTCTATTGAATTTTCGAAGATTTCTTGTTATGTGTTTTGTCCTTACCCACCTTTTCTAACTTTCCTCGGGCTTTTTCCCGATTAGTTACTCTCCTCTCGGAATTCGTTAAGACTACTGATGTTTGTTTTTTACGTCCGGATGGTTCAGTTTTTTTGGCCAGAGGAATAGGGCTACTTGCTTTTAGACAGGAAATTCCGTATTCTGTGTTGGTGGAGGCACCCGATGATGATATTCCACTGCCACTAGCTCCGCCGGTGGAAGCAACTGCTGGTATAGGCATGCCACATGCTCCACTTGTGGCAGTTACAGCTGTTATCCAGCTAAAACCATCAGAAATAGCAAAAGAATGCTGTGGGATTCCTTCTGGGTTAAAGGGGTAAATCCCAGCAGTTAAAAAACCCAGAAATATCATTCCCTACTGTGGCTGCCTTGCTCCAATCTGCAGTCAGAAGAGATGTAGTCCTGAAACTTTACGATCAAAATAGTTGTATATCCAGGCATTCAGGGCTTGTTGTCGATAAGTTTTCAATGGTTTAAAAAACGAGCGGTTAAGTGGCTGTAAATAGTGGATGTTGCGGTTTGGAAGACATAAAAGAATTACGTCATTTTCTGTAGCTAAATCTAATACTGCCACATCTAAACAATTGGATGCGTGTCCATCTAAAATGAGGAGAACTTTCCCAGGTTCTTGTATATTGATAAAATGATTCTTTAGAAACTTCATGAACAAATCTGACTTGATGTCGGCGGATGTTTCGTTTATCTCTACATGTGAACTATTTCATACGATACTATTTGGTGTTATAAAATAAAAAGCAAATAAAATGAAGTGCATTTCATTTATTTCTGAACCATGTGGCGTCTTCTCCCAAGTATAGGGGAAAGATACCACACACGCTTATTTCCTTATTGTTACAGTGACCCGCTTCTACATGCATCGCGTGTGTAACATAAAGCGTAACTCACTGATATTGCTAAAATCTTATTCAAAATAATAAATACGTCTGTTATCTTTAAGTATGAGGAACAGAGTATTATAAAATTTGTATTCACCATGTTAAATGCTCACGAGTTCAGATATAACGTTGATTAAAGACGATGAATTCAAACAAATGGCAAAGCTACATCCGATGACGGACCAGACACTTCGCACAAGTGGCTCAGTATTACCATCTAACGACGAATAAACGTATTACGAACAAACTTGCGTCTTCTCCCAGCTTGCATCTTCCCCCGACTTTCCTTAATACCTGAAAATCTACCTTACATGTTTTTTCGCTGACGTCTTGAATTTTACCATTTTTATAAAACGCTCAAGGTTTAGCGTCTGGCACTCAACGGATTCGTAATCATCACGTCAAATTCCTATGGAAACCATTAAAAAATCTTATTTATATATATATATATATATATATATATATATATATATATATATATATATATATATATATATATATATATATATATATATATCTTATATATATAAAAATCTCGTGTCACGATGTTTGTTCGGGGTAAACTCCAAAACTACTCAACCGATTTTTCTCAAATTTCATATCTATGTGTCATTTGGTCCAACTTAAAAGATAGGATAGTTTTTATAATTTTTTATTGCAAATTTCATATTAATTATGCAATAATAGTGTGAATTAATTGTTTAGTTCTAGAAATTCTTAATAGATGGCGGTGTAAGTTAATTAATCGATATAACTCTAACATCGTATGACTTACTACTAAAAACACCATGATAAAAAAACTCAGAAATGCTGCTTAGAATTTCCATATAACGTTTCGGGATATTACAGGTTATTATTTACTTCCTGAGAAAATCAACTATATTTTTCAAAAGGTTTCCTTGAATTGCTACAAATTGCAGATTTCACACCGTTGTGAAAAGTATTTTTCTCCACCAGTATCAAGATTAACTAAACGTATTTAACAGGTGTATCGGTTTCGGAGCGATTACGGTTCGTCCAGATTGTCTCAATAACCTATGAGTGCGAAAAGATATCTGGATCACGAAGCTTTGCAAGAGATGCAGAGGAGTTACATTCGAGCTACTTGCTTGAGAGGCTATCTTCGCGAAAGCAGGAAGGTTCCAGGCTGTTATATTAAACCTGCGTTAGGCTTCTCTGAAGGTGCCAGAATCATAACTGCCTTTGACCAAGAAGACTACTGAATTCTTCAAAAATATTCCAGGTTAATTTCAGGAAGGTTAATGAATTTAAGCGGAAAACAATTATTTTCTTTATTTTGTTCCAAAAGAGATTTTTAATATCATTAATTCTTGCAAACATACGTTCGCAACAGAAAAGTGCAGTGACAATTGCATCGTCAGGCATTGCCGCTACTTTTTTTAGATGGTAGACGAACAGCACATTCAGCTTTAAAGTTGCCTATCAGATATTCATAACAAACAAAACGCAATGTGTAACATTAAAGAAAAAAAAACGTGGAATGGCGGTAGAGTTGCAAGAGAGTGAAATTAAAATTTGGGATAAGTGTACTATGGCTCATGAGTAAAAGCATTCATTCGAAGCACATCCTAGGATTGTGCAAGATTTGAACGGCAACGATAAACTTTTAGGCGAAATCATCTGAATACTGTCTGGGGACTTCCGGTAGACATTACCAATTATTCCGATGAAATCAACGCATGTTTAAAACAATCGTTTTTATAGCGTAATGTCGAGATAATGCGATTGGCCATGAACATGCGAGTATAAACGCAAAATAATCTTATCGCACAAGTATTTTCAAAGCAATTGCTGAGTATTGGAAACGGTGTAATTGAACTGTATCAAAATATACAGTACAACAAAAAATTTAATTTTTTTAAAATCATAATTGCCTCTGTAATCGCGCTGGTTTTGTTGCAGTTTTGTTTTCGGTAAACATTCCCGAACAGACAGGAATATTTGTGGATCGTCAATTGTCGATTGTCAAATACATATCCTGATGCATGTCGCAAATTGTATTTATTGGTCGCACAAAGTCATTGAGAGTTGACACTTTCTAATGCAGGTTTGACATAAGGAGAAACTGTATTCGTCAATTGTTTAAAACAATTTTGACGACATACTACCCAACACAATCATTATTTTTTAAGAAGAAACTATATAAGTTTCACGTTTGAAGACGTATTTCATAAAGTTTAAGAAACACACAAATGTCCAAATCCAGATTCTACACCAGAGATGAATATGAAGCTTTAGTTTTAACTGAAGGTTTTTGCGTTTCAATTTCAAATTTCCCACTTAGTTATTATGATATGCCGTCACTTGATAGTTGGGCCACCGACTTAGTTTACACTGATTTGCAACGTACAGTCATAGAAAAAAAAAACGAAACACTTTTAATTATTCGGCCATTTTTCATGCTAGAAAGGAAAGAAAGATGTCATCCGACTTAGTTTAAAGTCTTCTTTAAAACTACGTAGGTAAAATTTTGATAAGGGACCATATACAAAGCAAAATGAGCACCAACTCTTGATTTTCAAATAGGAACCCCTAATTTTTGCTACATAATTATGTTTAGACCGCAAAATACAGCCAGGATACGAAATTTCACTGCATTCCGTGCAGTAGAACAGGAGTTATTAACGAAAAACGTTTTAGGGACCATCACCACATTGAAAACGCTTCTTTCAAGGTCACGGTTTATCAAGTAACGGAAGGTGAACAATGAAAAGATCGAGATTATCCAGCTCAACTCATGCTTTTTTGAAGTTCTCTTTTCTTCCGTAATCCGATACTTTTTAGAAGATTATGTCGCGGCAAAAAGCGATTTACGGTCGTTTTTTTTTTTTTTTTTTTGAAAAAAAAAAGTAAAAATATTTACTGATTTTTGTCTATCTGCATTAACCTAAGAAAGACGGATGAGGTTTGGCTGGCCCATCGTATAGATCGTTCTTTAGTAAACCGAATAATGACAAATTAAAAGTAATGGAACTTTTTGACTTTTCCTAATATAAACCTATTGGATTGCTCATATAATCATTCAAGCCTCATAGAAATGTAAATATTCAACCTTATACCTAGAAACATGATGTGAATATGTTTGATAAATGTTGCACCTATGTTACAGGTTTATTTTGGAATGAATAAAAAGTCTTTGATTGTAAAATGGAATTGCGCGTTTTTAATTTCGCAGAACATCGGCAGAAGTTTGAGCCATCGCACACAAAAATATAAAAAATATACCGCACAACGTGGGAAGACGCAGCATTAAATAGATTGGAGACTCGAGCGAAGCAAGGTCCATTTATTCCGTGAAAACTTGCTCTAAATACATAAAATGAACGAAGTATCAATCTAAAAAATAAAGCAGAAACAGGAGAATATAAATACCCGTTAATGAGCAAACCCTTTACACTCGAACTTTATTTGGGAAAAAATTTGGTTATTATAATTAACCCAGTGGACTAACACAGTAATTGTTCTAGAGGCTTTTTTGTAATAAAAAAAAAGAGAATTTGTTTCAAATCCTAATTTATGCGAAAGATCATAATGCGTGGTATTATTAAAAAGACATAACACAATCGGCGGTTTTAGTTAAACATGTAACATCTCTTAAAACCAATTTAGGAAAGTAATTTCCCAATGCTGTTTCTAGCAACGAGATTCGAGATGGTTCAACCCGTAATTTAAAAAAAAAAGTCATTTTAATTTTAACCAAGGTGAACGGAAATCTGACTTCTTGTCATTTCTCCGATTTTGTAACATTACAAACAAAACTTAGCTATATTTGATATTGTTTCGCGCACTATATACTTGCACACTAGTATTGTCTACAGCATCAGGCTGGCGCACCTATAGCAATACTATGGGCAGCATACCCGACAGGCGGGTTGAACTACCCAGAAGCTACGCTTTCGTCCTCGCTGCATATTTCGCAGACTGGAATCGGAACTAAGCGTGTGGGATGCGGAAGTCATCTTATTGAAGCTGAGAGTGCGAATAAACTGGTAGGCAAAGTAAATTTATCTGCTGTATGTTTACGGCATCTCACTGGTGAGATAAATTTTCTTCATCCACCAGTTTTTAGGCACTCTCGGCTTCAATGACATGACACCTGCTACATTGGTCGGTTAAATCTAGTTCAGGGCTGTTGTGTTCAATATTAGGATTCACAGCAGCCATGGAATTTGAAAACCAATCCGCAGTGAAGACGCGGGCCGCATTCAGCCCGCGACGTTGGTCCATGTGGCCCGTTGTGTGTTCAAAGAATAAGAACAGGAAGTAGAATTTGTTCCAGTGTCACAAAATTGGAGCCGAATATCCAGATATTGGATTCTGAAAAAGATGCATTTAGTAAAATAGGTACCCATTAGTTGATAACAATATTTTTTTCACTTTCTTTCTTTGACGATATTTTTCCATGTTGTTCAAAAGAGAAGAAAATATTTTGAAATTTTATCATTGTCTTGCGAGAATTATTTTTATGTGAAATGCACGCCAATGACCGAGAAAGTAAACAGAAAAATAGTATTTAAATTATAATTAAGAATAGACAAAAACTCAACTTAATCTAATACGCAAATTAATGTTTTGTTAAATCTTTGACGAAGTCAAAAAAAAAAAAAAAAAAAAGTTCACAATTAGCCACAAGTACTACTTTTGTGCTGAATACAGCTCAAAGCACGCGGCCCACTAATGCGATTGAGATTTCCTCTCCTAGATCCTAACACATTGAAAATTATTCAAACTCTATACAAAAAAAAATAATTCCTAAAAACCAGTAAACTTATCTAAGAGCAATTATTACTTTTTGACCCATTTGGATACTGTTAAAGGAGAAACTTCACACTGTCGGCTATTTTTCGAGTACTTTTTCCCGAATTAGACAAGGCAATAATTTTTCCTTTTAGCAAATTATCACCGGGAAGAGCCACTAATTCTACACTCTATTGCAACATGACTGGCAAGACACTGGGGTTTTGTTGTATGTTTCTGTGAAAAAGTTGTGCATGTTAATTTTTTTGAGCAATCACGATTGCTTATTGCTTTCATTTGACTGTTTTAATGTGATATCATTTTATTTTCCCACCGGCACCCTCCGCAGCACCTTCGTCGGCCGGCCGCCTCACGATGCTGCTCCTCTGGCGAAAACCGTCTCCAGGTCGCGTCAATATTCTACACACACACACATACACGCACTCCTACACACACACATACACGCACTCCTACACACACATACACGCACTCCTACACACACACATACACGCACTCCTGCACACACACATACACACACTCAGGCCTGCACAGACACAAACACTCATGCCTACATACACACACACACGAACGCCTACACACACGCGCGTACTCACACATACGAACGCCTACACGCACACGCGCGTACACACACACACACACACGAACGCCTACACGCACGCACATGCATACATACACACACGCGCACCCACACGCATGCGCTTACACAAACACACACACACACGAAAGCCTACAATTACGTGCGTACACACACATACGAACGCCTACACGCACACGCGTGTACACACACATACACGAACATCTACACGCACCCGCGCGTACACACACATACACGAACGCCTACACGCACACGCGCGTACACACACAGCACTGCATACACAACACGCACACACATGCGCTTACACAAACACACACGCGCATACATACACATACACGGCTCGTGATTGCAAAAAACATTATTTGAATTCAAGATGCCAAAAATTCAAATTAATATATATATATATATATATATATATATATATATATATATTATTTGAGTTATTGTTTTACAAAAGGCAATGGCTAAACGCAGAAAAAATAAAAAATAAAAATAAATAAATAAAAAAAAAAATAAAAAAAAATAAAAACAGAAGTATTTAAAGTATAGCTTTTGATTTAAAAAGTTCTATAAAATATTCTTTTATTGGACAATGAAGTAGTGTTTCGCATTATTTACATATTGACGTCTGAACGATATCTGCAAAAAACTGACGGTTGCAATATTGTGTTGTTCTTCTGCAGAGACAGCGAATAAATTTATGCATTTAAAAAATTCATAGGCGTAACTCTAATGTAGAAAAACCACGTTATAATTGGTTTGCTTAGTTTGTTAAACAATTTTTTTCTTTTTTGACGAAGAAACCAACTTTCATAATTTCTGTTTTAAAAAAGTATACGGTCCCCTAAAGTAGGAAAAAAGGAATTTTTAAGCATAACGCAAAAACTACTGAATATTTTGAGCTCAAATTTTGGATTCCCTCATAAAAGCTCTTCTAGATTGTTTTTCTGTTAAAATTTAATATGGTTTCAGATCATATTTTTTTCAAAAAAATATTAAAATAATTCATAAAAAAACTAAAATTACATTTTGGGCGTTATAAATGATGTTTTTATTATTGGGTCGATTCATATTTTGATACAAAAAAACAATCTTTGCCGTGCCTAATCTAGTTTTTGTGTTATGAGTAAAAATATCAAAATACGTTTTAACATTACGAGAGGAATTTTTCAAAACTCGATTCTGAAGTAACGGCTGGATCGAATTAAACAAAACTTTGTATACAAAGTTAAAAAAAGATGCTGATTACAAATATGTGATAAAAAAAGGGGGTTCTCATTGAAAAATTTGAAGTCGATGCTCGTTTTAATATGAAGACGACCCCTTAACAACAATTTTTTACCATAATTATGTAGAACTTTTTATTCCTGAAACAATGACACCTTACACGTGTCTCTAGTATCAATAGTCTTTGAAAACGATCGAGTGTTTCGTTTTTTTTTTTCTATGACTGTACAACAACAGAGCAATGACGCTGTCTTAGCTACAATTATTGCGAATAATGAGCCATTACTGACGGCTGGAAATAAAAGTTCCCCATTGATGCTGAACAAGCCTATACAGTTGTCGATGAAAACAAAGCAGTAAACATTCCAACTGAATTTTTAAATTCCCTGGATACACCAGGAATGCGACTACACGATTTCCAGTTGAAAATTGGCTCAACAATTTATTCTTTTTCGCGATTTGAACCCACCTTAATTACGCAACGGTACACGTTTCTTCATCAAAAGTCAACAATTTTGACAGGAAAGTTTAAACGAGAAATGTTTGTGTTCCCACGTAATCCATTAATAGCGTCATAATTTTCAAACACATTTGAAAGGCATCAATTTTTGATTCGTTTAGCTTTTGCAAAGACCATAAATAGATTTCAAGAACAAACAATGTCTTCTTTCGGTTTGGACTTGAAACATAAATATTTCTGTTATTGGCAACCATATATCGCCTACTCACACGTGAAAAATTTTCATACTTTTCGTATTAGCAAAAGACTGATTAAGCAAGAACATTGTGCAAAACTTAGTGCTTATACAGTTTTCAAATAATAGAAACAATAGTTCGAAGTCAATGTTATCTACTTCATTGAAAAAATTTAAATTTTTATATGTTTTTAATTTAGTTAGTGTATTTTGTAAAGAAGTTATTGATTACAAACTATAGAGAAAGCTGAGGTGAATAAAATGTAGTGTAGAATCTAAAAGTTTATATTGGTTTACACTTAGTTTCTACATTCGGTTATTTTACAACCAGTTTCGATATTTACTATCACTTCCAAGTTATTTTTTTTTTTTGCGGAAGTCATACTTACAAAATTTACTTATCGTAAGTATAGTGCTTTTTTCACAGAAAATTTAGTTAGTACTTACTGAATTCAATAAGTACTTTCTTCAGCCTGCACTGTAAAAAAAAAAAAAAAAATCCGAAACGTTACTGAGTAAAAATTTTCGATACTTGCTTGCAGTTCTGGCTAAGATTTGGGTATGTTTGCATTACTGCTTATGCATGTTCCTAAATAAATCAGAAAGTTGCTAACCTTTTTTTTCGTATCCCTTCCTATGTTTACACTAAAGTTCCAGAAACACGACTAACTTCAAACGGGAAGATCTTCGAATTTTTCAAGATGCTTCCGAGATGATTTCAGGAAGGTTATTAACTTTTATCGGAAAACTTTCCGGGTTTTGGCATGACATGGTACTGGCAGAAATTGGCCACATCAGCTGCCCATAATTTTCAGGAACATTTAGGAATCGTTTTTACATTGAATCACGTCCATTATCAATCTCATATGTCTTAAAATCGGCTTACTATTTAAAGCTCTATTAAAAATATTTGTTTGATTCTATCAAATAATGAGTAAAAGTTTATTTTAATCCAACTTCTTTGCCACAGCAACGCGTGGCTGGGTCAGCTAGTATATATATATATATATATATATATATATATATATATATATATATATATACAAAAAAAGAGGTATAATGACATTTCAATGGACACTAGCCTGGACTAAAAATTTATATTAAAAAACGAATTTTATTTGTGAGAGTTCATGTTGATTCTGAAGAATTACCTATATAAACTAAATAGTAAATATTAAACAGAAAACAAAATTTCCAGATTACTAATTCCAATCATTTCAGAATGATATGAAATAAAAATGATGCAATAGTATACGCTGAAATATAATCTTTATTTACGTTATACAAGTGCAAATTTTCCATAATGAGTATATCTTGACTGCATTCTAATTACCATTTATAATGGATAGACCTCGTATTACATAATCTAAAAAATCACCAGTCATAATATTAGAGTGAGAATTTCGTCTCTATTTTTCTCCCATTCCATTTTTACAGTAAAAACGATTCAGAAACGTTCCTGGAAAATAATGGGCAGCTAATGTGCACAGTTTCTTCCAGTAACATATCTTGGAAAAATCAGGAATGCTTTCCGTAAAAGTCAGTAACCTTTCTGAAATTAACCTTTGAAACTTTATGAAGAAGTACGAAATCTGCCCTGTTAAAGTCAGTCATGTCTCTAGAACCTTCTAGAAAAATTAAGTATATTTAGTGTAATTGATTAAAATCCTTCTAATTTAAGAAGAAGGATCCATAGAAATCAGAGCGCCCACGGTCAAAGCTATGCAAGAAGGAACCAAGCCTATCTCTTGCCTGCAATTCCTGCCTTTCAACGCTGATAGCTATCCATTGACATTTTCGCTCTCATTGGGAGCTTAGTCAATCTGGACAGGCCGTGAGCAACCTTCCGCCGATACACTTAATAAACACGCTCATTCATTCTTTAAACTAGTTGCTAAAAATATTTTCCACGACACTGAAAAGTCTGCACGCGTGCAACTTGTAGTGATTCAGGAAACATTTTTGTGATGATACTTGTTTTTACGGGAAAATAGGTGAAAACGTGTGAAATCCCGAGACGTTCCACGGAAATAACCAGTAACGTTTCGGATTTTTTTTACAGTGTAGAAACAAAAAATTTAACGAGTAAGGTCTCGTTGCAATTTCCCGTTGCAAAACGTAATTTGGACCTAAATTCAAGGCTTCAAAATTCAAATGAATTCATTCAGGGACTGATTTTTTTTTAAAGTTTTCCTATTACATCATTAGCCCTCTTATCTGATGGTCTCTTAATAAATCTTAAAAAGTAACTCCCAATTATAAAACAAAATTTTCACTTTATACTCACAAGAAAACGACACGAGCTGTGTGAGAATGAACCGCATAGCCAGCTCAGTTCTAGCGTCATCTTTAAGAAACACTAAACGAAACTACTAGTACAGGAACACCTGCTTATATTAATCACGTTTGTTCTAAGCAGTTTTGATTCCATAGAACGGCTGATTCAATACAGTTGGATTGTTCTCTTTTAGGCAATTTGATTCATTAAACCGGCTGATTCAATTAATAGGCATCCACAGCATCTCCATTCTCCATTAATAGAGCCTAAAAAATATAAATATTTGGTTAGTTTTTTTTTTTTTTCCAATCATATTTTTTCTGAATTTATCTTCATAATTTTATTAGCTAGAAACGATGTATGCAGGTAAAAACAAATATTAATAAACAATCGTATGACATAGCTTGTGAAAACTTGTATTGTAACTAGCTATGTTCTTTCGAGGACCATTATTTATGCATTTACCTTAAATTAATTCTAAAAAATAATCATTTTAAATTATGTAACTTAAATACATCATATCCCAAAAATACAGACACAAGCATGTAATGTAATTTACAGTAAAAATAAAAATGAATGGATTTTTGATTTATACTGGAAAATAATTGACAGTGCGTGAAGTACAAGATATAGTTAATTTACTAGATAAAACATTATGTGTTATTCAATTTACTTAGAAAAACAGAAAATATGGTGCCCCATAATTATAAACACTTTTCAATTTAAAAATTATATTTCAGTTTGAGAAATACAGACGCAAATGTTAGTACGAAATTGTGTTCTCATTATCTGTAATAATTTCACACACTCGGTTTTCCTTCGAAGGCATAAATTTTTGTATTACCTATGGTAACAGTTTTTAGCGGTTCATACCACCTTCGTACCTACTGCTTTGAGGTTCTGGATCGAATCATGATTTTTTGATATGAAGTAAAATCTGTCTACAACAATACTGCTGGGGACCTAAAAAAAGTATCTTAATCGACAGGTTATCATTATAGAAAATTTGATTATTCATGCTGACATTTTGCTGGGACCAGAAAAAATTGTTATAGACAGGTTACCGTTATAGACAGTATCGTTATACACAGGTTTCACTGCAGATGTTCCCAGTCTTTTCCATTGGATATATGCCGGAACTAAACAAATAAGTGTTGAGTAGGACACATGAGAAGGATTTTTGTCTGCCTGAAATACTTAGCAAATGGTCGTGGAAGTTCTTTTAACTGTCTATATTTTTTGAACAGGCTGTAGTGCGTTTAAAAACACACTTCTTATACAAATACCATTATGCCTGTCACTAGATTTTATTTGTTTATTTTTGTTAATAAAATCAAAAATTAAAATACTAATACTTTAAAAAGGAAAAATAGTGTACACAGAAATCCTAACTGGAGAGTTTATCATTTAATTCACCATGCATTTGCAATTCATAGTAAAATTTATTATTTAAAATTTAGAAACAAACCATTGTACTGTAATTAAATGAAGGAAATTTCCTCTTGCCAGCAATAATTAATTTAATTCCATTGTCTTTCTAGCTCATTTGCACACTTAATTAACTCCATTAGTGGCTTTTAGCTCATTACAATGCTCGACTATCAAGTTTTTGAAATGATTTTTACCTTTGTTCTCGTAAAATCAGAGTCACAAGTCACATGTGATTTGAGCACTTCGTTTTATTTTGAGTCTCATTAAGATAATTTGCATAAATTTAAGCTGTCATAGAGCTCTCTGGAAAATTTAAAATATATTTGTCTTAATTTGTAGGAATTTGCATTAGCAGAAGCCATCATTTATTTTTTATATGTTTCTTTAGACATTCTAAAAAACAGATTTTGTAATTAAAATAAAAATACCTAAATTTTACTAAATAAAATATTTAAGCATGTACATAATCTTTTGCGTTAAATTAATATAATTTTTTTACAAATAGGATGATTTTTGTAAGTGAAATATTTACCCGCAACACTTTTAATTTGTTTATTTGAATGGGAACTTATTGTAAAATAGTAAACTAATGTGTTACACTCTAAGCAAATATATAAAACAGTTCGTTACGGTATCCACTGTGCATTTTCACTCTTGTTTGATATATTCTGTCTGAAAAAAATTTTACGCAACTGGAGTTAGTAAACTTGTCATGCTCACTGAGATTCCTTCATGCTAATTGCTCAATTTTAAATTAGAATACATGTTTGTAGTTCGGCCTCAATTCCGATCATGTCACAGTAAATTATTTTTGACATCATTCATGAAGATGTCTTACAATGGTCATTCATTAAAAGCAACATTTCAGTAATTCTGTAACTTTTTTTTTTTTTTTTGCATTTTCAAGTATTTTTTTTCAAGAACGAAAACTAAAAACCTTAAATTTCATTTTTGCTCTAGAGTTATATTTTCATTATTCTTGTACTGGGTGAATCAAAAATAATGATGGGTTTTTATAAGGCCAACGATTTGGGAGTATTGGTCTTACAACTGTCTGGTGGAGCTCAAATGCAAGATGAGAGTTGTGAAGTTGCAGTTTGCTATCGCTAGATGTCTCTGTTTATTACAGCGCGAGCCCAACTTGCTATTTATTAAGCAGATAGTCAAGACGATTAGGGAAGATGTGTTTTAGCACCCCCTAGGTCACTGGAACTAAGAATCTTATTTGTTCCTGTGGGGTTATTGTAATTGTCATCATTTTTTAACACTCCCCTTTCTCTCTAATCCCCCCGTGCTAATCTGGACGAGCTGAGCACTGTAGCAATTGTTTCTGTGACTACGTACACTCTACAATGTGTACGGCAGGAACGTGAGTGCAGGGGTGATATCCTTCAGGCTTCTGGAGAAGGTTACATCTTTAGGATATTTAAGCATATCATATTTTCCAGCATTTTTGCCCTTACAAATATACACGTTTGAAACCCTACCAATTTTTTTTCGAACCTCCGTGTATTTTAGTTAAGTCCGCCATTCTGTAACTTGCGACCATTACGAATCTAGCTTGTCACTGTAACTTTGCCATGACACGTTATGTTATCGGCGTAGTTAGGTAATAGCTACACATTTTGAAATGGCAGCTGAGCAAGTTTCAACATTGTGTTGAAAGATAAGTTCCTTTTTCATTTGTTTAAAAAAAAAAAAAAAAAAAAAAAAAAAACTAGATTAAGATTGTTTTACGTAAAAAACTAAAGAAACTTGAAAAAAAAAAAAAAGAAAAAAGAAAGAAGACACTCAAAATTAAAAACAGTAACCCTTAAAGATATTAAATTGAAATACATGTGACACATAATTTAAACATATTTGAAGATATCATTTTTTTAACGTCTTGAATGCTCATACTACGCTTTTCCAACGATGTAAAACAATAATTTACACCACAAATTTTGAAACGGCAGCTAAGCAAGTTTTAACATTTTATTGAAAGATAAGTTCTATTTTCAATCTCTTTTAATTTTGTTAAAACTACATTAAAAAACTTTTACGTAAAAAAAATATGAGGAATTTGGAAAAAAAAAGAAGACACTCATAATTAAAAACAATAACCCTTAAAGGTATTAAAGATAATTACATGTGAGACTTAATTTAAATATGTTTCATGATATCGATATTTCAACGTCTTGACTGCTCATACTAGTCATTTCCGCCGACCTAAAACGATAATTTCGTCTCACTCTAAAAGTTCTTACATGCACAGGATATAACAAATGAGTCTATATTAAAATCACTCCAATGTTTACACCACTTTGCACTTAAAGCCCTGATCTTCAAAACCCATCTCACAATCAAGATGCTTTCAGAAGCTTTTCTTAATTGGTATCCACATCTAAAAGGGAAATTAAGTTTTAAGTTTTAAAGCGGGGTAATAATTATGAGAGCTGACTGTTATTTTCGCACATGTTAAAAGCCCCAGGCTGTTTCGTAAAGTAGAAGAATGCATAAATGAGGATAAAGCCATATTTTCCTATACACATCTAAATTTAAGATCGTTTGTATGCGTTTAAAACATATGTGATGCATCATGAATAATGGTTTATCTCTTATTCATTCATGGTTGGATTAGTGTTTAAGACTTATTAATATATTATATCATTCTTCCTGCTGTGAGATGTTTAAAAGTTGTTATACATATATGCTTTTGAATTATGTGATGTAAAATTTTCATACGTTTCAAAGCTTAAAGTCAAGTTGTCTGTAGTTTATGTTGATGTTGCTGTTATTTTTACTTAATCCACTCGAGAACCCAAGCCCGAGTAGCCGTGCTACTCGATTTCAAGGTAGAGGGGTACGGCTTCCGTTCCGCGCCTATTTCTAGGAGGAAGTTCAATTTGGCTAATTCAACGCGATAGGTGGCAGCACTATCTATGGACAGTTCGATAATTTAGAACCAGACCAGGAGCCGAATAACTTCTGATCTAGCACCCCCAGAGATAGCGTTTCTCTTGGAGGACTTTGTGACCGTGAATGTATTTAACTTCCCCAGTCACCCTTAATAAAGATGGTGGATTTTCGACCGGTTAGGGTTGAACCAGGGATCCTCCGGTCACAAGTCCGATGCCTTACTGATGAAACCACCGCGGCATGTATGTAGTTTATTGTATGTATTTGATCTGAACTTAATTTTTGTTAACCCTTTCCACATGACTCTTACAAGGGTACACCGCCCAGTGTATGGATACTGAACCAGTTTAACTTGTATAAAATAAGAACATCGCTTAAATTTGTAGTATTTGGTACATCACAGCAAAAACAGTTAAGATAAATCAAGTCTTTTTTTTTTTTTTTTTTGTTTTTGTAGCTGTGGGGAAATTTAAACAAAAAATGATGCCTGAACCCAGTGAATGACCACTTCAACTAGAGGCAAACACAGCATTTCATAGCAGTTTTGTTTTTAGAATATATAGACGGAAGTTACAACTGCAAATTATTCTAAGAAAATATTTTAAAACCTTACGTTTTCTGAAAGATTACTACTAGTAGCTGCCCATTCATTTAAGGGGGGAGGGGGGTTCATTTACTAGTTGATCTTCCGTATACATTGCTTCATCTCTTACTACATACTGTCTCTGAACTTCTAATAATAAGTCACGAAAACATTAGTGTCGTGCTACGTCTGTTTTGACAGGCGAGAGATAGTCAAACCCCGTACATTGATTTAAAATTAAATGTTTAAAAAATCGTAACTGTTTATCGAGCGTAGATCTTATTAAAATCAAATTAAATTGCATTTATCTTGAAACATAAAGACGCGCATTTCAAGTGATTAGAGATGCAAAATTTCCGGAAATTTTGAAGTGGTTTAAAAAACCGGTTTTTTACCGTTTTTTTTTTCAGAAAAATTGGAAAAAATGGAAAATTTGGTTTTTTTATGAATAATATTAGGGTTTCTTGAGAGCTCTGTTTCTTGGAACATATAAAAGGTTAAGCATTAAAAAATATATGTTATCCGCACTTCTTCTTTTTCTGCTTGACAGAAATACACATAAAGGTAAGATTAATTAAAAAAAAAAAACTTTTTGTTTTATAACTAAGAGCTTTCAAAGTCAAACACCAGAAATAAGTCAAGTCGTCATTCACCCAATAATATTGCGTAATTGGGGTCTAATCATAACAATTACATTTTCTATTTTAGATTGCCTTTGAAACTTGACATATTAATTGGAATTTTCGACTTTCAAACATGATTGATATTTTTTTTGAAAGAAAAATAAAGCAAAGTAACTTTACTGTCTGAAAATGAAAACTACTGAGTTTTGATTTTTTCAAGTCCAGCCTAAGTCCAAATCAAAACTAAATTTGTTTTTCTTAAGCTGAACCAAAACTTAAACTGGAGTTTCAGTTTATTCATACAGCCGTGCTAAGCACAGTTGTAAAAGTAGTCATACCAGCACTTTTGGAGAAAACTAAGTTATTATAACCAAGTTGATCTCTGTTTCGTACTTAAATTAATAAATAAAATGTTTTAGAGTCATTTGATCACGAACTATTTTTTTGTAAAATTCTAAAAAAAAAAAAAAAGACATTTGAATCAAATATATGGAAGAGTCAAACTTTAAAATACAAAATCTCAGCTTGAGTCCAACTGCAGATTCCACTTTTTTGCTTAGCACGACAGCATACAGGATGCGACAACAAAAAAAAAAAAAAAAAAAAAAAAAAAAAATGTCATCGAATGGAAGAAAGGGTAACTTCTTTTTAATGAGTGCCTTATTTATTTTTGTTTTTCACTTTATTAGAAAATAATTTAGGATAATTTCCTAGTTTATGTATTGCTTTTCGGTTTTCTTACAATTTCAAGCAAAATACCTGCTATTTTAAGTTGTTTAACCAAGTAGAACAACAGTTCGTTTGCTTGTTGTGCCTCTGCAAACAGTATTTGAAACGCTATGCCGTTTCAAGTGGCTTAGAAAATATAGTCGATGCCCGGAAAGTACAAAAACGAACAGTGAACATTTCAGTTAATCGTCAGGTCATCCAAAAGTGAGTTCAATGAAATCTTTGGGTTTCCACGAGAGAAGTCGTTTGTAAGATGGAAATTTGTGACCGACTAAGGGAAAAAAACAGCTCAGGCAGAAGTTTTACGAGTTATAAAAAGTTTAGGCATTCGTTTGACTCCAAAGATGCCAGAACGCTTGAGAAAGGCGGCAAGTCCACGCTGAAAGAGATAACTTTCACTGATTTACCGTTAAACCAAATCAGATCCCCCTGAACAATAGGATTTGGTCTGTAGACACGCCAAGCACCTTAGAAAATGTTAAATATCGCCAAAATCCGAAGTCAGGCTTGGTCTGTGATGAAATCAGCACAAGCGACAAAAAATCTCTAGTTTTTTGTGGATGAGGGCTGTAAAATGAATCAAAAAGTATACCAGAAGGACATTTTAGAAGTTATTGTACTTCTGTGGGCCTAAAAACACTTCAGCAATTGACATTTTCCTTAAACTCCACACCAATTCATATGGCCAAAAAGACAAGAGTGGTGTAAGGCGCATTGTTTTTGACGTGATATGATCTTTTGAGTGAGCTCTCTGCTCTCTAGACCTCAATCCCATTTATTACACTGTATGGCCTAGAATCAAAGATCTACCCTAAACTACATATAAGTTTGAACTCTCTAAACCAATTGCTTTAAAGGCAATAGGATTGGTTAAAGGACTTGCGGCCCTTGAATGAAACTTTCAATAAGCAGTTGCATCTCCGTATTACTGCAAAAGGCTGCCAGACCTTTAGCAATCAATACATTTAATTGGTTTGAATTAAATTTATTGATTGCTAAAGGTCTTCTCATATTATTTTTTGTATTTTGTTAATTTATTTATTTTTAATAAAGTTTCATGGAAAATAGCTTGCGCGGTGTTTTTTTTTTTTTTTTCTTTTGTCGCACCCTGTACATTTAGTTCGCTCAGTCAGCAGAAACATAGTTTTGTGATTTAAGTTATGCTTGTTTTTTTTATGGAGAAGGAAAATAAATTCTTCACTAAAGATATTGGTTTAAGCTTTTTTTGCAAAAAAATATTGCTAAACGTTTTTTGCTGAAAATTTCAATTAAAACTTGAGAAAAACTTCCGTTTTTTTCGGAAATATTCCGGTTTTTTTTCCGACTGTTTTCATCTCTACAAGTGATACACTTTGATCTTACGATTAAGTGTTATTTCTATTTGGAACAATATGTTAAGTCATTTATATATATTTATAATTAAACCGTTTTAATATCCATGGAGTGTATTTTTCCTTTTTATTTTCAGTTAATACATATATCAAGTGTAAAATGTGTAAAATAACTGGGATGCAATGAGCAAACGACACTGAATAATTCGTAAATTACATATTGATGTTTTTGAAATCTCCAGGTTTTGCAAGGCTTTTAAACGATAACTCTGTAAAAAAAATTTCTAAAAAATGATCTTTTTTAAAAATTAAAAAAACCTCAATTTATTGTTGGCGTTAATTAGGCTTTACGAGAAATGTGGTGTAAGTGAACTATATTAATTTTTGTATTTACATCATGATCATATAGTTAAAATCTTATTAGGCTTCACGATAGGGCGGTGTAAATCTAGGTAAAATCAACTGCCCAGTTACGGTGATTGTGAAACGCAACAGCCTTTGTGTTATAGTTCAAATTGGATTATAAATCATTTTAATTCTCAAAATCTTGTTTCATTTATTGGCATTAATTTTGCTCTCAACGGCTCGTAAGTTGCAAGAATAGCTACAAAAGGAAATGAAAATCGTAACAAAATCTTAAATATTAAATTCAACTTACCGATAACCAACAAAAGTGTTTACGCAAAAAAATTAAAAAAATGAAAAAAAAAAAAAGAAAGGAAAAAAAAAACGATATTATTGTGTTTATAATCCGCACAATAAGTGTAAATGGAAATATATGGTTTTTGCACAAAAAACTACGCTATATAGATTCCGATAAATTATTAATATTATTTTTTTAATTTAGGACAACTGTCAGAAGTTAAATAAGTTAAGTTCACTGAGAATGCGTCGCAAAATACATTTTCGAAATATGCATGGAAAAAAAAGGAAATTTAAGTAAATGCAAGTATTTGGACCCTCGACCTAATAAATGTACATGAAATACTCAATTGATTAAAGAAAAAGTAATTTAAAAAGAAATTAGGATGTTATTGCTTTGTTTTCACACTATTAAATATTCCTTGGATAAAATCGATGTCAATTCAGGTAGGGTGTAACTTCATAGCATCGGAAGTTTTCTTATTGGAAATATGTTAAAACTTAGAAAAGAAGAAAAAAATGCATATTTCTGTTTTTCTTTAAAAAAAGCGTGACCTGATACTGTCTGCCAAATTTGGGCACTTTTCTCACATGCGGTTTCTGAAAAACAAATTATTTTAGAAACGTTTTATAAAATTTAGAAATATGATTTAAAAAAATTAAAATTTGACTTTTTTTGAAAATTTGGAGCTTTAAAACTTAATTTTTTTTTCTGTTCATCAGTGTGCTATTGAGCATTATATTTTTTTTGAAAAGGAGTACTTAAACTTTTAGATTTAACAGACTTCAGAGACAACTGGAAAAAAAAAACGAGAGTTTGTCTGCTACAACAATTTTTGAGCTTTCAAGCCAGTTTTTGAAAAACGTTCATTTTTTCAAATGCCTCTAAAATCTATTAATCTGCAAAGTTGAAGCTCTCTTTTTCAGGGTAGGTAGCTCTCAATTTTACTGATCAATATAAAATCATCGAAAAAGTTTGACTTTGGAAATAGAATAAATAAATGAAATAAAATGGAAATCTGCATGTGTTGGTTTTTTCCCTAAAGGTTGCAGCAGGTAAAGGAAATTGTATTTCAAATGGTCCCCATTGCTTTGAAAAAAAAATTACATTTCAAGAAAAAAAAAATAAAAAACGCAAGAAAATGTGTTTCGGGGACATAGAAGTTTAAAATTTGTTGCAGAAACCACAAATTTGAAACGGCGCCCAGGTTGCTATTTTTGGCGGGCTGTATCTTATGCATGAATTTTACTTACTTTACGTAAATTACATTTTTTTTTAGGTGAACTTTACCATACGTTAAATTAGAGAACTTCCGAGATTATGAACACGATTTCGCCCTTTTCTGTCTGAATTTACATGGAAGTAAAACTTGTGTGTGCAAATGAAACGTGTGTCAAAAACCAAGTGTTTTTGAAAATACATTGTAGGTATTTCAAAAGTTTTCCAATCCATGCATGTGAGATATTTTTGCCTAATTCACCTAATTCACAGTCGCATTTAACAGGAATTCATGGATTTTGACTTCGCTTCAAGAAATATTCGCAATTGCTAAGGGATCAATTATCGGATACACCCATAATGGATAAATTGATCAATCATCTGATACGGCTACGGAGGAACAGAAGGCCATCTAGTTCGTAGCAGGCGAAACGTTGTCTTCAGGGAAAGATATCTGGTGCAAGAGATAATTGGATATGTGGCAAGAAAATATTGGCAATACATCAGCTTAAAGTAGCTTCATTAAGCATTACAAAAAAAAAAAAAAATCAATACAAGATGACAATAAATACAGCACAGAAAAATACAACATGAATCAGTGAGCAATATTGTAGACTTTCTGATAGGTTTCTTTCTACAAGAAATATATAATTACTTTTTGTATTTTTTTTTCTCTAATTAAGAAAAATGCATACTTTAAAAGATTTGCAGCCATGCTCAACTAAGGGAAAGAATTTAGTGAAAATTGAACATGTGCAAGCGGGAAAAGATCTCGTTTAGTTCTGTTTTAGTTATACGTCAACGTTTTTTCTTAAACAGAATTTCAAAAATTCTAGCTAGTTTGTTGTATCAAAAATGTTGGTGTTTAACAAAACATTTTTTGCCCGCAATTTTTGTTTATCAAACGTCCAAACAACAGACAAAAGAGCAATTTGTTTTTCTTAGTTATTTTTCGGTAGAAGAGTACCGAATAAGTTTTTACCACCTTTCAGCATTTACCTGAACATTGAACAAGCACTGACCTATGTTTTATCCTTCCTTCAATTTGTATTACAGTAAAACCTGTCTACAACGATACTGTTGGGACCAAAAAATGATATTAATATAGACAGGTTATCGTTGTAGACACTTTGATTATTTATTGCTGCCATTCTGCTTGGGAGCAAGGAAAATACTGTTATAAACAGGTTTAGTGTTATAGACAGTAATTTTATAGACAGGTTTCACTGTATAATGTAATCTAAATACATCAACCGTTGCGTGGTTATAACTAAGAAAAGACATTAAGTAAGAGAACCAAATAAAACCACTCAAAGATTCACAACCAAGTTTCTTGCTCATTTTCAAATGAATTACCTCCGAATTTTGTACATTCATCGCATTGACTCAGAAAAAAAATCATGGGAAAATGTAAACTTTAATTGAGGCAGTGAGAAGCAAAGGGATGTACGTGGTAAAATTAAAAATTTTGAGATAACCAGTACCCAGTGGTAGGTGAACCTCTCCTCTGTATTGGGGAAAGAGATGGTACTAGTAGCCCTGGTAGGTGCTGCTATACAGCATGATTTAGAAAAAAAATTTAAATGAAAGTCTACCTAGGAGCTAATCTTTAAACGCGTTTTACTCAAAACTTGAAAATTTTGGAGAAGTTCACCTACCATGTGTACTGGCTATCTCCAAATTTTTAATTATGCCACTTACATCCCTTTACTTCTCACGGACTCAAATAAGATTTTCCGCAGATAAAGAAAAAAGGTGATTTGATCGAATTCACGAGGGGAAGGGAGGAGGAGAGGCACGAGCCAAATCTTTAAAAAAAAAAGAAATTAATTTGAATTTTGACATCTTGAATTCAAATTATGTCTTTCACAGTCATCATGTGTGTGTGTCTTTAGGCGTGTGTATATATGTGTATGTAGGTGTGTGTTTGTGTCTGTCTGCAGGCATGAGTGTGTATGTGTGTATGTATGTATGTATGTATGTATGTATGTATGTGTGTATGTATGTGTGTATGTATTTGTGTGTATGTACGTATTTGTATGTGTATGTATGTATTTGTATGTGTATGTATGTGCGTGTAGGCACGTGTGTTTGTGTCTATGTGCAGGCATGAGTGTGGGTGTGTGTATTAGAATATTCGTTCAAGTGGTTTAAATGTTGGAATATTCCATGATAAGTATCCTTTTAATTATCGCCAATTCATAACTGATGGCATTCCCCCCCCCCCCTCCCATTGTTTAGATGCAGACTTCTTTTTTTTTTTAAATCGGTATTCTTTTGGCAGTTTGTTTGCTTTTCGTCTTAAAATGGGCCATGTGTGTGATGTTTCTGAATGTATTAAACTTCGTATGGTGGTTTAAAGTAGTAATCGAATAATTTATCAAATACATTAATGAATACACCACAGAGTAACAACAATGTTTGCCAATTTACCATTATCAACATTTAAAACATGCTGATTGTTAAATATGTATATGAATATTTAATTTAAGAGAAAATATAAAGTGCGATTTGAATAGTTGCCCTTTAAGTCACATAAAGCAATAATATCTGTCGAAATTTTCATTTTCTAATATGAATTGCACGTACTAAAGGGAGCAAAGCATGTGCGACATTAGCGACGGTAAAATAGCGACCGCTAACATTCTTTGCTCCGAAAGTGCAAACAGCAGTTACGAAGAGTTGTTGATATCTTCTTGGAGACAGATTGGGCGTGAGGAAACTACTCATTTTCCACAGAATGCTTTGTAATCTGACGAAACTCTAAAGTAGAGACATTTATTAAGCCGCGTGGTCTGTCTTAGATAAAGTTGAGGAACATTAAATGCTCATACTTTCCTCTCAGAGTGAAAATTAAACTGAGAATTGTGAAATCCAAAATCTTGTGTTACAAAGTACAAACTGAATCACAGAAAATGTGTTTTTAAGTGTGGGACAGTACCTCCTATTGCAAAAATAATTACATTCCATTTATCAAACCTAATGCATACTTAGACCTTCAAATTTTGTGATTTAATTAAAATAGGTAAAATGTTTTTCTCAACTTCTTAAACACCAATACATTTTAAATAAATATGAATAACATTGATTTATCTAGACCACAGATTAGGTAAGAGAATTGACATGTAATTTAAAATATTTTTAGCGACAGTATCATTTTAGAAAAAGAATTATTTTTGGAACAAAGGGAGCTATTAGAAACTGACTTGTTGTACTTTTTGTTAATTCAACATTTGTTTGATATATTTGGACAAATGTACAATGAAAATAATCGTATTAGTCGTTCTTAAATTTATCATCAACATTTTAATTTGTCGTAGGAAAGAATTAATAAAAAATATTTTGGAGCTTGCAAGTAAAAAAATGTCGATTTTTATATTATGTTTTAAAAGATTTTTAAATGGTTATTTCTTAAAAAGGTGTTAAGTATTTTTTTTTAAATCTTAAAAATATTTTGTGTTCTTATAAATCATGTTATTTTTGGAAAATACATGTTTAAAGATAATTCTTAATATTAGTAACTCCTTTATAGTAGTTATAAAGAAATTAACCTTTTGTCTACTTATAATGATAAATGCTGATATTTATTTCTGTGTGCATAAACTTTTACTTCTCTTCATTATTTTCCATTTAAACCATTTCTAATGTTGTTTTCACATGAAATAAAAACTTTTTTAAGTTACAAAATATTAATAAAACAGATTTTTATTGGAATTAATAATTTGACGGAAGCTAAGCGATGGAAAAGTACAAATGGACAAATAAATTACATGTAAATATGTGAAAATGTGTGCAAATAAAGAGCAATTTTTTCTCTTAATAAATATCCGAAAAATCTTAATCTATGTGTAATAATTTTAAGAATGTCGACTCCCGCTACAACGCGATTCGACTTAGGCGAAAGGAGAATAACGCGATTTTTTCACCAGTAAAGAGTTGAAGACTTAACGTGAATTCCTCGCTCGGAATAGAATCGTGGGGTGTAAGTATCGGCTCTGTTATTGGCTACTAAAAATATTATTTTTGTGAATGAACTTTCATCCCTTGTACATCATTGACAGCGCAAGTTCCCACACCGTACTAGTCGGAACATCGCTTTGTCAGTGTATACGAAACACTACTACTAATTTTCCATTCATTTTTTTTCATTCTAAATGCAAAAGATTTTTCTTTAAAATTTTGCGAAAATTCGATTCGCAAAACTTTAAAAATCTTCTTGCGATTCTTTAAAATTTTGCGAAAAAATAGACAACGGATTTTTTTTTCACTTTCTATTTTTACTTCCTCCTAGGCTGAAATGGCCTCTCGTCGGGCCTGTGGGTATGTTCGAATAGAGTAGCTGGTTAACTGCGGTTAACTAACCAGGCGCAATACACCGCCGAAATGACTGAGCTGGCGATGTATTTCATGTATTTCTGCTTTAGCCCTGGCTATTGGGCGGTAATTTACTGAATATACTATGCCTGGCCTTCAATGTTCGAGTTGAACCGAACCATTGCTTCGGTCACTCGTCTGGTCTGCGCTAATTCTATATTAGCTACCAGTTTGTTTGGCACTCTTATCTTCCTAAAGAGGTTTTCCATCTCCAGCTCAGTAACTTTCCTATGCCGGGCTAATGAGTGCTAATGAGCACGAAACTGCAGTCCTCTTTTTTAAATACTGAGCTGGCGGTGTATTTCATATAATATAACAGTTATTTTGAAAAGATTAATGTTATAACATTAATGCCCAAATAATGGCCTGAATGGACGACATATAAAACTCTTCAAGTAGGCGACTTTGTGGTTCGAAAGGCAAAAAAAAAAAAAAAAGGGGGGGAAATATAATTTGTTATATTACCTTGTGCAGAACACAAAAAAATCGCAATAGAATTGCAAATGATATAAAGGAAAAAGTTATAAAATTCTATGAAGATGACGAATATAGTAGAATATATCCAGGTAAAAAGACTTTAAATCTATCAGGAATGAGTATTTAGGAGTAAAAGAGCAGAAACAAAAGCGTATCATTTTGTGTAATCTTAATGAGTTGTTCGATGCATTCAAACTAAAACACCCAGAAGTTAAAATAGGTCGTTCAAAATTTTGTGAATTGCGCCCACAATGGTGTATTTCAGCAGGTGGCTCAAGAACTCACACTGACTGTTTATGTTCTATACATCAAAACGTGAAGTTAATGATGAGTGGATCATTTTTAAATAAACTGTCTTACAGGAATCTGTTGGAGAGGATAACATGTAACATAAATAACGAAGAATGTATGTTTGGTACTTGTTTGAACTGTCCTGGTTTAGAAGCAGTAAAGCTGGTTTTAGAAGAAAGTAAGGATAATCAGGAATCGGAAATTAAATATAAGCAGTGGATGATTTCTGATAACAAATGCACTTTAATTACTGTTGAGCAAACTTATCACGAGTTCATTGATAATTTAGTAGAAAAATTGTTAGTTTAAAAAAAAACACCGTTTTACCACTGTTTCACATGCATCTTTTTAAAAAAAACAAGAAACAAACTCTTCAAATCAATGAATGTTTAATACTTGTAGATTTTTCTGAAAATTACACTTTTGTCGTGCAAGATGAAATACAGAGTTATCATTGGGTAAATTCACAAGCTGCCTTACACCCTTTTTTAATTTATTACAAAGATAGAAAAAAATGAATTACAAACCAACAACTTTTGCATAATAAGTGACTATTTGCGCCACACTACAATTGCAGTTTATGCGTTTCAAAAAGAAGTACTACAAAGTGTAAAATCTTACATTCCTAAATTGGAGAAAGTTTATTATTGAACAGATGGAGCTAGCGCACATTAATAGAAAGAACTTTGTAAATTTATGTCATCATGAAGAAGATTTCAATTTGAAAAATGAATGGCATTTCTATGCAACTTCACACGGTAAAGGACTATGTGAAGGGATCGGAGGAACAGTGAAAAAGGAGGAACAGTGAGAAACACGCACCTGGAAAGTCATGGATTTCGGCTATGATCGAAAATGGTCATGGAAAGTCATGCATTTCGGCAAACAAATGCTCAAAAATCATTGAAATTGACAATAGGTCATGGATTTTTAAGTTCAAGAACATGCATATTTATAAAATTCTACAGATAAGATTAAAAATACGCATCTTGACCATTTTTATGCTATTTCGTGCCAATCCTGTTTTTTCACACATTTCGAAATCCGCTTGCATCTGCTTCTTTCATACTCGCACTTTTTTCTTTTCTATGTGATTTTACTATTTGGAAATTTTTATTATGGATTTAGCATTATTTTTAACCCTCCTTATATGTCTAATTGTGTAGTTGAGAACCTTTAGACTTCTAATTTTGCCGATCTCATTCAACGCGAAAATTTTAAGTCATCCGTCTTGATTCAAGAGACTCGTAAAAATTATCGTTAATTCTCCGCTGTGTCTTAAGTTAATGAAAATTTAGGAAAATGAAATTATTCTGAAGAATTAATTGCGGACGTTTTGGACATACATAAATATAGAAATCAGGGAGTTATCAAAGGTAAAATTTTTAAAAAGTCCGTAAATGCTTCATATTTTACAAATTCGGAAATTTCACAATATTTGTAACCTATCCTAAAACTTTGGCGGTAAGTATCTGAAAGCTCTGGTAATGTCTGGTAAATTAACTATTTAGTTCTTAATTTAATATTTTATTTTTTCTGATTATTTATGTTATTTATGGTAAACAAAACTTCAATAACTACTAAATTATTGCTAGTCAAAGATATTTTAGAAATTTGCTAGTAGTACAATGCTTGTATTTTTTATTCGGTAAACTTTAAAGTTTTATTCGGTAAAATGATAATTTCCCCCTTCCCAAAAATTTGAATTTTGGGCAGACACTCGAAACTGCCAATGACTTCAAATTTCGATTTTTAATTTCGTGTTAATAGCCTGAAAACCTAGTAAAAGTAATCCTAACCTAATGGTATCATGTCACGTATTGTTTCTTGGTAGTTTTACTGTTGTATAATTTTTAAACATATCCATTTTTCGATAGTATTTTTAGTAAGCAATTTAACAGCAACATTACAAGTAAAATCCTTTTTTTTTTTCAACACCATGTACAATAGAACAAGATCTTCTTCATTTTTATTCACTAAGAGCCAATTTAAAATACATACAACTGCCACTAAATATAAGATTCAGTGCCAAGCACCATTATGTTGTTCACTGCAACTACAACTACTCGGTCGGGGTTCCGTAAAATGCCCTCTCATTTGGCTCCATCAAATTTCACTCTCTATAGTTATTCGAAAATGACCTTGAGAATTCAGGCAAAAGTCATGCGAATGCATCATTCTTGTATGTGTTTGTCATTCATTATACGGGGACGCAATCGGGGTAAGAGATTTTTTCTGTGTACTTGATCTACTTTCCTCACTCCAAACCACACATAGAGCGTCCGGGAGCTTCAACAAAAGATAGTAATTGCCGTGTTCAAATATTTTCGCTGGTGCAAATTCCTCTTAACTTTCTCTTGAAAGGAATAATGATGTTTAGCAGGTTTTGAGAGTGAGAAAAAAAATATTTGTACCGGATGTAACTCGAAATGCATGGAACACTCATCGCTTCAAAAAATCTTTTATGATAGGAAACTGTGCATAGAGTTATAAGTGTGGAAATATTTTTCAGACTTTCATGTCTTTTACGAGCAAAAGAAGAGAGATAAGAGAAATAATTCAACAGTATATAGCATCTGAGGTATAGTAGTCAAATACCGAGTACTCGGCCATTTGTTATACTCGACCGAGTACCGTACTAATCGAGTTTAAAATTGCGGTCCCTTCAAAAAATTTAAGCCAAAAGTTATGTAACAGGGAATTTATTTTTAATACGAGCGTAATATACTACTCGTAATATAGCGTCGATAATGTTATGAATAGAGATGAAATTAAAAATCGTTTATCAGTTTATAATATTGAAGAAATTTCTTTCTAATATTGGAGAAATTTGCCAGTTATGCGACTTCTTTTATAAAAAAAAGTATAAATATATTCTAAAAACATGTTCCGCGAAATTCATTTTTAATTAAAATTTTTAATTACTGCCAAAAATGAATAGTTGCAATTTCGTTCTTTATTCGCAACTCCAACAAACTACAGGGGGTACTGCAGCCACCGTCTAATGGCTGATGAAAAAGGTAAAACAAACGCACACCGTAGTGTAGAAAATGCTAATACGACTAGTAATTTTTGTTTGTTTGCATTTTGTTTGTATGCATTTTTTGTTTCATTCTTTTTAAATTAATTTTTAAAGTCTTGTGGATATTCTGGCCCACGTAGAAGGAAATGAAAATTCAAGAAGCATTACTAAACGTAAGAAATTAATGCAAAACATGTAGTTTGTTGTTCTAAAGTAGCCATTTCCACGATGTTGAATTCGATATCTATCAATTCTTGATGAAATTACACTTTCATTGTGGCCATAAGCACACAGTAAATATTTCATGTAACAAAACCTTTGTTTGCCAGTGTTATCAAAAGAGGAAGATGATACTTCTTTGTCTTTTATGGCTAGCGCTAATTGTTTTACATTTGTAGCTAAGTTATTTCTCAAATTGCCGAATCGGTTTGATTAATTTTAATTTTTTCAGTTTCGTATGCTTCTAATTTCTGAATTATGATTTAATTCTGTCATGCATCGTCAATAAAATTCTCATGGATACGTGGTGGTAGTTTTCTTTCTAATTGATCTTCCATTATTTCGTTCACACTTATCGAGTTCTGTTAATCTTTCTACCATTTTATTCCACACCCGATAAAAAATAAAAATGGTTAACAGCTGACATGTGAAATCTCGCCAAGTGTTCTTTGCTAGTACAATACTAAAACCATAACCCTTAACTATAATCCCACTCTTTTGGTGATGAAACTTCTCAGCGCGTTAAACACTTTTCATTTCGTTCTACGATAGTATATTCAAGAAAATATTTTGCAAACTGTCCATTCCAACTAAATGCTGCAGTAAAATTAGAATAGTTAATTTAATAATTTTTAAACTAGGCGGAGATGAAAGCCCTAATTCTTTTGCTAATATCATCAAATCCTTCTCTTTCGAGCTTAATATTTAAAAAACACCATATTCTTACAAAATCACACAAAACATTAGAAACAAATTTACCTGGTATAACGTTAGTCTCTTTCAAAAAAAAAAAAAAAAAATGCATCTAACAGACGAGAATTTCATGCTAATGCGAAGTTTCTTAATCCAGAGTTTTTTTGTGTTTAAGTTTTCGTCATTGACGACAATCATCCCACTTTTTAGAGGGAAATAATGAAAACTAACATTATTTTGAGCAGCTCGAGAATACCATTAAGGGACGAAACAATTTCTGTTGCTGAAAGCAATCTAAGACACATCGAATGCGTTAGTAAACATAACAAAATGCCTATGTTTACCAACAGACACACGTGGAACGCAATGTTTTACCTTCTTCTTTAATTTTTTAAATCACCGCAAGGTAGCGTATCCGAGAGCTGTAGTTGCGAATTGTAAAGAGAAAAAGGTTTTTTTTACTCATTAGTAATAATTTTTATTAAAGATAAAATCATTTGCAGTTTTGATGTGTTTTGAGCTCAAGTCAAACTGAATCAATCAAGCAATCTCTAACATTAGTCAATGTCAAGTCTACGAAAAACTACAATTCATTTTTTATTAATGAAAACCTTTTTCCCGTTTCTTGAAAAAGAAGACTTTTGCAATCCAGAATGTTTGCAGTTTTCTCTAATATTGTATTAAAAGATTATTTTTAGCGATGTTTGCTTCTCAGACAAAAAACTTTACATTTCTTCGGCATTCGTTAAAACGTTTTGCTACTCCTTGAAACTGACGCCCTTACCCATCTTCCGCCAGGTTTTTACTTCGAGTTTCAACAAAACACACACATACACACACAGGGGCAGATCTAGAGGGGGGGGTCATGCCCCCTCCCAAAACCTTGTGAGTGTAGGAATAATTTCAAGAAGAAAATGAAAACAAAGAAAATATTATGAGAAAATAAAATGTAACAGATGAGTTTTACTTAAAATAAATTAAGGTTTTAATTGGGAGGGAAATATTTGATTTCGAAAATTTTGCTTCATCGTTTAGATCATCGTTTCTCAACCGATGGGAGTTCACGAGAGGTACAAAAAGGGTTCGCGAAAATAATGTAGTAATGGCAAAAATTTAACATGTTTGTTTCAGATGAAATCTCAAGTTCACGCGTTTTTTGTTCGTCACACACATTTATTCATTTTAAAATTAAAAAAAAAAATAACTATTCATTTATTCCGCATTTTGGCACAAGGAAAAGAAAATTCTTCAGTACTCAAACAATTAATATACAGTGTATGCTTACCAAGCGACTAGATTTTACTAGAAGAAAAATGATCATTCAGTTAATCTGAGATTTTCTCAAAAATATATTTTTAAAGATAATTTCTTAATTGACCAATTAAGCGTTACGAATAATATATCGTTGTGACTTAAAAAGACATTTTAAATCATATTATCCCATTTGGACAAAGTTTCCACGTGAAAAATGAATTTCAGCAGATAAGAATTGGAGTGAAATTAAATGCTGAACCTAATGTAAGACGGAGACTCTCAGACAAACTTTGAAATTATTTGTGAATTTTTTTAAAGTGGACTGAAACTCAAAGAATTATTACTAAGTTAGTTCCGTTTGAATTTGTTTTCTAATAATTTTATAACTATCATTTTAGCTTGTAACATGTTTGAACTTATGCATTTATTGTTTTTTTCCCTCAAAAAAAAAAAAAAAACTCAAATTTTACTGTGGGGAGGGGAGAGGGGGTGCCGGCACTTTGTACTTAGTGCACAAGGGGCTCGCTAAACTCGTACAGTTTATGGAAGGCGTTCGCAAGGCAAAAAAAAAAAGTTGGGAACCGCTGGTTTAGATCATTCCATTTATGATTTTAGACATTTGGACTATCTATAAAAGATGATGTCCTCTGAGTACACCTATATTGTTCACGAGACCAAAAAGAGCCTAAATTTAGGTTTTATGGATTTAATTATGAAACTTTTCTGCGGGGAGGGGGGGGGCTCCTTATTCCTATACTCCTCCACAAATCCCATGAAAGATAGGTAAAAATTGATGCATATTTCTTCAAAGCAATAAATTACGCCTACAGATTTTTTAGGGAGATTAACTTTATCTTAAATTTTATAATTTCACCCTACTTCTGTCGTTATTTGTTAATTCAAACTTGGGTAAAAACTTGCAGGCTACTGATGGTGGTTTTTCCAAAAAATCAACGATCCAGCACTGTTTGAGAGGTTGCCACCCTTCAGAAGTTGCTGCCCGTGGCAAGGGCTCTGCTTTGTTCCCTCCTAGATCCAGTGTTGCTTACCTTGTGGAACACATGGTAACGAACTGACTAGAGTGATTTGCCGGTAGTTGACCATTTAGTGGAAATTTCTACAAGTTCTATTTAATTTCATAAGAAAAAAAAAACTGGAAAAAATATTCAAAATTTTCTATGTGTCTATAAAACTATTAGGATCAACGGTTACTAATATTTTTTCTGTTTTAAATACTATTTTTCAAGTTATTTCAAACAGAAGAAGGGAGATTTTGCCAGTAGTTGACCACTCACTTCCAGTAGTTGACCAGCGTCTACCAGTAGCTGACCACTTTTTAAACAATGTTAAAGCTGAAATCTACTATATTAAAATCGGACTGGATGCATGCCTGTATGTACTTATGTTCCCATAAAGGTAGCCCCTGATTGACTGTTGGGCGGATGACGTCATCAAAGATGTCACGTGACTTTGGTGATGGTTACACGACAGTGATAACTAATAGGTTAAAATGTTGTGAAAATTTCGTAACATTTGGTGCCAAAACCAAGTCACCAAAAAATGGTGCCAACTTTACATTATATCTTTCATTTCTTGCCAAGTCTATAGACTACAAATGCATATGACGTCATTAATACATGAGACGCCGAATGCACCTCAAGTGGAGAATCTAGCCATCCTAGACCTCTCGTATAATGCTTAAATATTTACTAAAAATAGTGCATTGATATTATGAGTGATTAAAGTAAGTACAGTAAACTCCCAATTATCTGCAGAATATGGTGACATGGTAACCGCGCAACAAAATCAACACTCGCACATACATTTAAACTCCACCAGCGATGACCTATTAAATTTTAAAAAGCCGCCAATTTGGGCGACATTTAGCAATTTCTCGCCAAATTTGGTGCCAAAAATAAGTTGCCAAAAATGATGCCAACTTAGCGATATCTCTTTAATTTCTCTCCAAGTCCATAGCAGCCACTCCAAGCAGCCTATGACATCACCATCATGTAAGTCGCCGCAGGACCCGAACGTTACCGTTCGGGAATACCTAGATTTGCATCGGTACCGAAGATGCAGATCTAGTCAGCATAGCTGCCAGAATAATGCCTAAATATTATAACACTAAGAAACACTTAAATGAAAAATGTTTAATAGTAGTGGTGTAAAAAATTAAATTTCCTTATATACGGAGTCCTAGCGGCCTATTCGCTGAACCTATCGATCCAAAATTTTAGAACTATTATTTGAAGGAATGGGTTTGAGATTGATGATTTGAAACAAAGCAGTCGTCTCATGGTCGCGGTTACAGTGATGGAATCTCAAAATTTTCAAATGACAACACTCATTTTTTCCTTGATCAGTGTATTGATGAGCCCGAAATTGCGTTCGATCGATCTACGCGTCACGAAAATTGTTTGTTTGAAAATTTAAGCAGCGTGAGGGACTGAAGAAACACGGTTTTCACTCTGCATTTTATAGATTTTTTCCTTAAGCTTTGCACATGGTGTTTAGTGGTTGGTGTTTCTACTACTGTCTTACCCTGTGAGTTATGCAAAATGTTTGTGTTTTATACTGTCACCAGGATAAACAGTTTTCATCTTTGCAGTTTTTGTCTCACGTCGCTCGTTACAACGCAATTTGAGGTTTTTCAATACGCGGATCAATTTGCGCAAGAAAAATGTGGATGTTGCAATTCGAAATTTCCGAAATTAGTTTACTATAACAAAATCTATGTTAGTACTACGTTGTTTAAAATTTTCGCAATTAGGAGAGCATCTGTTCAAATAACCGTAACACAACTTTTGGTTCCATTGGATCAGCAGACAGGCAGCTAGTCAGTAACTTGCCATTTTTTTATTTTTTTGAACAAAAGTAGCATTATAGTTTATCTTAAGCTGAAAAACGTTTGTAATGATTTTGGTTTCGAGAAGAAAGCTTTAAAACCAACATAAGTCCATTACTTGACCGTTCTGGTCAACTACTGGCATTAATTGCATTTTAGACAACCAGTAGTTGACCACCCCTCAATCCCAGCATAAACGATTAGTAAAATGATGCAATTTTTTTTTATTTACTTAGAATAAACATGGATGATCAGCATATATCAGTAAATGAACCTAAAGAATAAAAATTAACATCGAGGAATACTAGTAAACATTTTATCTCTTGACAATTCTCACTAGTAAGAGAAGTGAAAATTTTTAATGTGTCTTTGTAATTTTACCATCCTAACCTCCATTCAAAACTATCGTTACAACTATAAATTATAAGAGAACACTTCATGGGATGCTATAAATTAGTTCCGGCAATCAGATTAAAAATATCTACCTATTTATTCTGGTTTTATACATATTAGTGCTTGAGTGGTCAACTACTGGCAAATCACCCTAATTTGCCTGCCAAAAAAGTAAGGAAAATCTTTTTAATTTAAGATCCACTGTGAACTAGTATCAATGCGGTGGTTCATCATTTCGGTGCCGAATGACATTACTAGATTTTTCTTTTAACTTAGAATAATCAGATTTGTGACACTAATGCCATTGAAAATCTTCTCATAATTTAAGAACCCACCGAAAATTTTCAACAGCTTTGAGTTTCTTTAAACATCAAGGTGGCATTTCTCGTTTTCTCTTAAGAGCTCTACAAAGAGAGCTACTTGGAGCTCTCATTAATATGCATGCTGAAAATATTAAAAGGGGTTGGAACCTGAAAAATTTGTTTTCAGTCATAGCTGAAGACAAATGTTTTTCATGAGCGTATTTTTCTCCATTCATGATGAAAATAATTTCAGTGATATAACATACTACATTGGTGTTAGAAATTAAGAGAATTTTTAGATTTGGTCTATTATCTTCAGAACTACTGGACCGATTTTAATGAAATTTGGTATGTACAATCATAGAAAACAAACGAAACACTTTTAATTATTCGGCCATTATACATGCTAGAAAGAAAAAAAAAAGGTGTCATCTGACTTGGTTTAAATTCTACTTCAAAACTATTTAGGTCAAATGATAAGGGACTATATACAAAGCAAAATTAGCACCAACTCTTGATTTTCAAACGGGAACCCCTACCTTTTGCAACATAATTATGTTTAGACAGCAAAAGCAGCCATGGTACGAAATTTCATTGCATTCCGAGCAGTAGAAGAGGAATTATTAACGAAAAACGTTTTAGGGACCGTCACCACATTCAAAACGCATCTTTCAAGGTCACGGTTTATAAAGTAACGGAATTCAGCTCAACTCATGTTTTTTTTTAGTTTTTTTTTTTTTTTTTTTTTTTAGTTTTTTTTTTCCCGTAATTCGACACTTTTTGGCCGATAATGTTGCGCCACACAGCGATTTACGGTCGAAAACCTTTTTGTTTTTTTGAAAAAGGGTTAAAATATTTACTGATTTTTTCTATCTAGATTAACTTAAGAAAGACGGATGGGGTTTGGCTGGTCCATCGTATAGATCGTTCTTTAATACATCGGGTAATGACAAATTAAAAGTAATGGAACTTTTTGACTTTTCCTAATATGAACCTATTTTATTGCTTATCTATTCATTCAAGACTCACAGAAATATAAATATCCAACCTTACACCTACAGTCATGATGTGAATATGATAAATGTATTGCATGTATGTTACAGGTTTATTTTGGACCGAATAGAAAGTTTTTGATGCAAAATGGAATTGCACGTTTTTAATTTTGCAGAACATTGGCAGAAGTTTGGGCCATCGCATATAAGAATACAAAAAATGTACCTCACAACGTAGGAAGATGCAGCATTAAACAGATTGGAGACTCGAATGAAGCAAGGTCTATTTATTCCGTAAAAATGTGGTCTAAATACATAAAATGAACGAACTAACAATCTAAAAAATAAAAAAGAAACAGGAGAATATAAATACCCGTTAATGAGCAAACCGTTCCAACTCGAACTTTATTTGGGAAAAATTTGTGTATTTGAATTAACACAGTGGACAAACACAGTAATTGTTCTAGCGGTTTTTTTGTAATCAAAAACGAGAATTTGTTTCAAATCCAAATTCGATGCGGAAGATCATAATGCGTGGTGTTATTAAAAAAGCATAACACAATTGGCGGTTTTAGTTAAACATGTAATATTTCTTAAAAGCAATTTAGAAAAGTAATTTCCCGATTCTGTTTCTAGCAACGAGATTTGAGATGGTCAAACCCGTAAAAAGACAAAAGTTATTTTAGCTTAAACCAAAGTGAACCGAAATCAGATTTCTTTTTATTTCTCTGATTTTGTAATTTTGCACTTGCAAGCAAAGCTTAGCACTATTTAATTTTGTTTCACGCACCATATACTTGCAAACGAACATTTTCTGTAGTATCAGGCATTAGGCTGTTACACCTGTAGCAAAACAACACGCAGCATACCTGACAGGCGATTTAATCGATCCAGAGGATACGATGTTTTCCTTTCTGCGGATTTCGAAGACTGGAATCGTAACTAATCGTGCTTGATGCAGAAGTCACCTCATTGAAGCTGAGAGTGCGAACAAACTGGTAGGTAAAGTAAATTTATCTGCTGTATGTTTACAGCCTCTCACTGGTGAGATAAATTTTCTTCATCCATCAGTTTGTAGGCACTCTCAGCCTCAATGACATGATATCAGCTTCATTGTTCGATTAAGCCTAGTTCAGGGCGGTTGTGCTCATTATTCGGACTAAGAGCAGCCTTCGAATGTGGTAACGAAACCGCATTTATATTGTAGTAAAGACGCGGGCCACATTCAGCCCGCGAAGCTGGTCTGTGTGGCACGTTGCGTGCTTAAAGTATAAGATCAGAAAGCAGAATTAGTTGCAGTGGCATCAAGTTGGAGCCCAATATTCAGATATTGGATTCTGCAAAATATGCATTTAATGAGATACGCGTTCAGTAGTTGATAACAATAATTTATTATAACTTTCTTTTTCGATATTTTTCCATGTTATTCAAAAAAGAAGAAAATAATTTGAAATTTTATCTTTGTCTTGCGAGAATGATTTTAATGTGAAATGCACGGCCAATGACAGAGAAAGTAAGTAGAAAAATAGTATTTAAATTATAATTAGGAATAGACAAAAACTTAACTTAATCTAACACCCAAATTAATGTTTTGTTCAATCGTTGACGGAGTCAAATAAATAAATAAATAAATAAATAAATAAATAAATAAAAATAAATTAATTAAAATTAATTTGAATTTTGACATCTGGAATTCAAATTATGTTTTTCGCAAGAACGAGTGTGTGTGTGTGTGTGTATGTAGGCATGTGTTTGTGTCTGTGTGCAGGCACAAGTGTGTAGGATATGGACGCAACCTGGAGACGGTTTTCGCAAGAGGAGCAGCATAGTGAGGCCTGTCCACGCGACGGTGGTGCTGGCAGAGGGAGGTGGTGGGAAAATAAAATGATAGCACGCCAAAAACAGTCAAGTGAGAACAATAAACAATCGTGATTGCTCAAAAAAAAAAAAAAAAATGCCACAACTTCTATTTTTGTGCAGAATACGGGCCCATAGCACTCAGCCCACTATTGCAACTGACATTTCTTCTCCTAGATCTTAACACATTGAAAATTATTCAAACACTTTACAAAAAAAAAAAAAAAAATGATTTCTAAAAACCAGCAAACTTATCTAAGAGCAAATATTACCTATTGAGCCATCTGGATACTGTTAAAGAGGAAATTTCACGCTGTCGACTATTTTTCGAGTGCTTTTTCTCGATTTAGACATTTCAATAGTTTTTCCTTTTAGCAAATTATCACCAGGAAGAGCCATTAATTCCACACTGCCTATTACAATATGAATAGCAAGACAATGAGATTTTATTGTATGTTTCTATCAAAAAGTTGTGCATGTTAATTTTTTCCTGAGTTATTGTTTTGCAAAAGGCAATGGCTTAACGCAAAAAAAAAAAAAAAATAATTCTGAAATTCGAATTTAAATTATGTTTTCCGCAATCACGAACTGAGACAGGACCCTACTCATTGGTGTTATTGTTTCTAGAAACGGCTCCTGTCCCCCCCCCCCAAGTCTGCCTCTCCTCCTGGGTGGTTACTTGTAAATAGTTGTGTGTGTGCGTAGACCTGTGGGTATATACGTAGGCGTGTGTGAGTGTATGTGTGTGAAGTGGTGCGTGTGTGTAGGACATGGACGCCTCCGACCAGGAGAAGCGGATAGCTCAAAACCGGAGCAGCCGCGCCGCCAGCAGAAAACGGTGGGCGGTGCTGCTGCAGAAGCTTCTGGTCCAAGTTGAAAAAGGCACGGACACCAAAAACGGTCAAATGAGAACAATAAGCAATCGTGATTGCTCAAAAAAACAGAAGTATTTTAAGTGTAGCTTTTAATTTTAAAAGTTCTATAAAATATTCTTTTATTAGACAAAGAAATAGTGTTTCGCATTATTTATACATTGACGTTTGAATAATATCCACAAAAAAACTGACGGTTGCAATATTGTGTTGTTCATCTGCAGAGACAGCGAATACATTTTTACATTAAAAAAATTCCTAGAAGTAACTCTAATGTGGAAAAATCACGTTATAATTGGTTTGCTTATTTTGTTGAAAAATTTTCTTCTTTTTTTACGAAGAAACTAACTTTCGTAATTTCTGTTTCAAAAAAGTATACGGTCCCATAAAGTGAGTAAAAATGAATTTTTAAGCATAGCTCGAAAACTACTGATTATTTTTGAGCTCAAATTTTGGATTCTCTCAAAAGAGGTATTCTAGATTGTTTCTCTGTTAAAATTTAATATGGTTTGAGATCATTTTTTTTTTTCAAAAAATATTATAATAATTCATAAAAAAATTAAATTTGCATTTTTGGTAAATGATGTTTTTATTATTGGGTCAATTCATATTTTGATATAAAAAAAACAATCTTTGCAGTGCCTAATCTAGTTTTTGTGTTATGAGAAAAAATATCGAAATACGTTTTAACGTTACGAGACGACCTTTTCAAAACTCGATTCTGAAGAAACGGCTGGATCGAATTCAACAAAATTTTGTATTTAAAGTTAAAAAAAGATGCTGATTACAAATATGTAATAAAAAGGGGGGTCCTCATTGAAAATTTTTAAGTTGATGCTCTTTTTAATAAGAAGACGACCCCTTAACAAAATTTTTTAAACATAATTATAAAGAAGTTGTTATTCCCGAAACAATAAACCTTACACGTGTCTCTAGTGTCAATAGCCTTCGAATACGATCGAGTGTTTCGTTTTTTTTTTCTATGACTGTACATATATTGAAACAATACAAAACAAATAACCACCCGAAATTTAAAATACACACGCATGATCATAAATAACACAAGCTAGAGTCGAATGGTATGAAACAGCAGTTGCAAAATTGAACAAAAAATGGGTTAGTAGGTGGTATGGTCCCCTCTAACAGACATATAGGCCTCGCAGTGTGGCTCCATACTGGAAATGAAGCAGTTTATGAGATTCTAGGGCAATTGTTTCCACTCGTTCATTAACGCTGTTCTCAGGCTGTGGAGGGTCCCCGGAGGGGTGTGGCGAATTGCGATTGCCCTCCCGAGAGCGTCCCAGACATGCTCTGTAGGGTTGTAATCTAGAGATCTGCTTGGCCAATCCATCCAGTGAATATCCTCCCTTCCAGAAATTCGTCGACCAGAAGACCTCTATATGGACTTGCGTTAACATCCATTAAAATTAGCTCAGGGTTAGCAGTGCCCCTCAAGAGGTAAGCAGAGGGTTCCAAAGTCACATCCCTATACTTCGCAACTGTCACAGAACCTCTCTCAAAGACATGGAGGGGTGTGCGGCAATCCAACATTATGTCTGCCCAGACCGCTAAACCACCACCGCCATAATGGTCGATTTTGCAGATATTGGGAGAGCAGGTAGCGGGTCCCGGTTCATCTTAACCGACTATTATTGTCCGGCGCTCATTTGAATAGGAATAGGATCCCGCTACCTTCCCTCCAATATCCGCAAAATCGACCATTATGGCGGTGTTGGTTTGGCGGTCTGGTCAGACATCATGTTAGTTGGCCGCACACCCCTCCATGTCTTTGAGAGAGGCTCTGTGACAGTTGCGATGTATAAGGATGTGACTTGTTAAAAGGAAATAAATACAACGTCCACAGATGTATTTCTTCCTGTTCTATTGAATATGAAAAACCCTGTATACATATCCGCGCAGAGCGATGTACATAGGATGACACATTCGGTAATTCCAAATGAAACCATATTGATCAGAAAAAGTTTACGGTTACAGAAATAATGTCGGCCAATTAATGTTTTTCCTTTTTTAATAACAATAACAGTATTTCTGCAAATCTGAATCGTTCACACAGTCACCTTGGTTTCCGTACTTATTTATCCGACTCACACCCAACACTTCGGAGCGGTCTCTGAAAGAGCGAATTGTGCTTTCAAACTCAGCACCACCCGGATTTGCTTTCACCGTTACCAGCAACTCGACATATGGATTGGTTTTCTCTCCATAAACTATGAAATTCTCGTCACCAGAATATTTGAGTTCGTCAAGTTTAAGCATAACGGTGATTGGTATACTTGCTCTAACGTCTAATACTTTGTCAATTTTCAAAAAGGCGCACACATTTCGATATGGATGAGTCAGATTGTTAACTTTTTCTAAAAGTGAGTTGGCAGCCCTGATTGACAATATCTCATCAGTAGACATCTTGCGATAATCATGGCAAACACACCAGTGTGGTAATATGTAGGCAGTTTTGCAGTTTCTCTCCAAAGGAATTTCTCTGAAGAGGCTTTTCCCATACGGTGTAGAGCTGTAATCTAATTTTCCAGAAATAATTTGATACACATCCACTAAAGTTTCGTGTACATCGAAAGGTGTTGTCAAACGCTTTTGATTAATTTCCAAATACTTGGCTACTTTTGGGTAAGTTTTTAGGAACCAAGGGGGAAACGAAAGGAACAAGAACGGCATTCTTTCTTCAATCTTGCCGATGTATGTTTTTCGTATGTCACCAAATCTAATTCCATGGTCGCTCATGAAAATAAGCATACTTGTATTTAGAAGCCCCATTTCATTGATATCTCGCAGTAGTTCGAATGATGGTTTATCAGCTAATCCAGCTTTGTTCAAATAGTCATGGGTTAATCTAGCTGCCCAAGTAAAAGCAAAGAATGGTCTATTTTTCATTGTGGACAGGAAACTTCTCAAATAATCAAAAAGCACACGAATCTCAGGTTTTGCCTGGAAACAATCCGTTTTGCTACTTTTCCACCATGGACTATCTTCTATTGCGAGTGTAAATGGCCTGAAGAAATAATCTGATGGAGGATACTGGAAACCCTTTTTTTTTGTGGTTATATGTTGCCATAGCTGGTGCATCTTCAGTAAAGAGTGTTCTGTAGCCAAGAGATGAAAAATTTTTCCATATAAAGTCTAAATCATCGAAATATCTATCCTGGTTGGAAGACGTGTAATAATGCTCTATGAAATGTCCCGTCAACAACGGCGTCAAATTCGGAATTGTATTGTCCGCCACTTTTATGTACCCATGAAACTCAAATGTAGAAAGATTCTTGCGCAAATATTCTACTGTTAGCTTAAAATGTCTTTCAAAGTTTAGCTTAGAAACAGAATCAATACCTATCACGATAATGTTTAATTTATTGCTGATGTTCTGTTTTGACCATTTTTCTTCGCATCTTTTTTCCACACCTGCTTTTAAAGGAGTTGCCGCCAAAAAATCTTCGTATACGACTTCATCGTGAACTTTACAGACAACGTTCACGAATTCTGAAGGTAAGAGTTCTCCCATTTTTAATTCACCTTCATCACCATATTCGATTTTATTATCAGCTCTTAAAGTTGAGTTTTTGGGGTTTCTGATGATTGGCTTATAAACACATGCTATGGTGTCGTTCTCAAAATCTTTTTTAAAATCATCAGTTAACAAAATAACACGATTGTCGTCGACATCTAAGTATTTTTTGCCTTTACAGGGAATGTCACCGCTTCTTTCTGAGTAATATTCGATTACTGTTGGATCAAAGGGATCGTACTTCGGCACTTTACAACCTTCGGTTAGCAAAAGATAATTTCTTTCAATTACTTCTTTACGTGCTTCCTCAAAGTTTTGCACAAAGAAGTTTGGAAAATCGCTATATGCATAGTATAAGATTGAATACATAGTTAATATGACGAATGTTGAAAAAAATGATAATCTCACTATTTTCATTCTTCTTTTTAAAGTTCGTTATTTTTAAAAAAAATTTAAATGAAAATGTTGCATATAAAGTCACATAAATATTTTTGTCTTATGTATTTCAATCACAATTATCGCTATCATGAAATTTGATTTCTCTGAACAGGACATTTGCTTCATGCATGTTTTTGAAACCTCTTTTTTCACGGATGGCCCCAACCTGGAAATAAATTTAAAAAAATATTAGCATTAAACATTTTTAGATTTTATATATAGTTGATACTTTATCATTATTTTTTAAATTTAAGAAATATTCTAGGACAGGATGATTTTTCTTTTAATTTTCATTTATTTTATCGACTTATGCTATTCGAACATCTGAACACTCTATACAATAAATTATATCAGTAATGCAAGTTCTTGAGAAGAAAAACAAAAAAAACATGGACATTATCAGGGTCTGAGTGAGGATTGGAGAAAAGGGAAAACTGCATGGGGTCTGAGCGCTCCAGTGGGCCCGGACTAATTTTATAGCAGAAGAGATTTGATGAAATTTGGTCATATTACATTGAAAATAGATTTTTGATTGTTTTTATTAATTACATATACATTTAAGAAATTTATAAACATCCTAACAGCTATATAAACTAGAGCTGCGGAGTCAGATTGGAAATGAACGACTCCGACTCCGACATCAGAAAATTTAGAGCCTTTGGCTCAAAATGTAAAAAATAATTGCTATTCTAGTCCACATTTTTTTCTTTAAACATTCTTTCATACTGACCTTTTCTCAGAACCTTAAGCTGTGATTTCTTGGTCAGTCAATCCTTTTCTGGGAAGCTCTTTTAGAAAATTCCATTTTTATCCAGGGGAGTCAGCCACCACACTCTGTGCTGTTAGTGCAATTCTAAAAGGCTGGCAAAGGGTAGGATAAATGTCCTCTAGAGAAAGGTGGCACCATGACATGTTTTTCAAACAAAGGTGAGCCGGACTTTATCTTACCAAACGTGACAAGAATCTGTTTCATCTCTTTTCAAAAAATAATGGTGATTATGTACTTTTCAATATAAGAAAATTCATTTACTGGAATGAGCTTTCATAATGTGAATGTCAAGCATTTGTAAGTGACAAGGCTTCAGTGTAGAGGGAAAAAATGATCGACCATGAATCAGGGAAGTTTAGATTCTTCGACTCCGACGCCACTAGCAGTGGCAGAGTTTCGGGTTTTGAGAAAAAATGACCGACTCAGACTCTTGAAGTTGACTCCTTTGCCCCAAAATATGTCAGTCATCGACTCCGCAGCCCTGGTAAGTGATACCGAAACTCTTTAGGAATTACAATTACGGAACCTCAGTAAGTTGACTTCCGCTTCAGTCGACATGTTTTCATGTTCCCTTGGGGTGTGAATTCAGATCTGTCTGACAAGAATCTTTATTATCTCTTTTCAAAAATTATGGATTTATTATGCACTTTTCAAAATAAGAAAATTCATATACTGGAATTAGTTTTCATGATGTAAATGTTAAGCATTAGAAAGTGACAGGCCTGTGGTGTAAGGGGGGTGATGACCGGCTCTGACGCTGGAAATTTCATATCCTTCGACTCCGACTCCGCTAGCACTGGCAGAGTTGCGGGCTCAGGGAGAAAATGACTGACGCTTGAAATTTCAAACTTTCGACTCCTGAATCTTACTCTTTTGTCCTAAAATCTATCAGTCTTTGACTCCGCAGCCTTGGTTAATGAAAGTGATACAGAAACTCTTCAGGAATTACAATTATGGAACCTCAGTAAATTGACATCCACTTGAATCAACAAGTTTTCAATTTCCCTTGGGGTGACGAGTTACGAAGCTCCACTGTATATATATTCAGTGATGTCCCCATCAATTTTTCTGAGGGTATACGTCCAGTAATCTACTTCGCACAATTTGTGTACGTGATCATATACATAATATATTATAATAGGAAAATTTATGCAGTTTGAGGGTATACACTAAATGTCTAAAAATTGTTTGAGAGTATACGGCATATATGGAGTATACTAGTCGACCCGTGCGGAACTCCGCACTGTGCTTCAAATCGTTTCATAAGGCATTTCGCTCTTTAAGAATTTCAAAGGAAGAACATTATGAAGAAGAACCGAAAAAAAGTAAACGCAGAAGAGAAGGCATGTAATTTAAAGACATCAGTAACAAAACCTCGTTAAATACAACGTTGTGATAATTTGATCATAGCTCCCCTTTTAATCGTACATATTTTCAATGCAATAATAAATGTCATTAAAAGTGTGGCTGAGTGGTAACTCGTGAAAAAGCAATAATTGTGCATGTGAAAAAACAGGTTGTGGCAAATACAGTCCTGCACATGTCAGCATCTGACGGGAAAAAAAGAAACATTAAAGAGATAATTATTGGCACGTATTCGCATTGGCGCCATTCTGACTAACAGCCCGACACCCCAACAAATCTAGCAATTGCGCCTTCCTTTTCGAAAGCTATTCATTGAAGGAATGCGTAGTAAAAAACAGCAAAAAAGCTTTTTGCCAAAAAAAAAAAATAATAATAATAATAATAAGATCATGCTTCTATGTTTTGTCATTAACCAGCATGATACGATTTAAAATTATTCGTAAAGCATGGAATTTGAATAAAGAATGACGAAGATCTCACGTAGCGATTGAAACAAACATTTTAGAGAAGTAAGCAGAAAGCAGAGGAGTAGAAAATAATTTCTTGCTAATGAAGTTGATAATACTTTTAATGCTTTATATCGTATTCGCGCGAATAAAAAGTTAAAGGTTTACTGAGTGAAACTCGTAGTTTTAATCGGGCGTAGTAATTTTTCATTTGTACAAAAGGTCGAACACTGCTATTAGAAACATCTACATTTTAGCATACAATAAAAATGTTTTTCTGCACAAAAAAGATTTCTTTAGGTAAATCTAATACTTTTTTATGCTTACATTATGTTGAGTGGTCTGGATGTAGTCAAAGAACACAGTTCGATTAACAATCAACTTATCCGAATGATAACTGTAGCCTGCATAAAGGAGTCGAAATACCAAGTAGCATTCCTACTGCATTTATTTTATTAGGTGTGTATGTTATGAGCACATGTAATGCGTAATACTAATATAAATTTGATATTATGTCGGACAGCCCAAGCTTGCCCGAAGTTCAGATAGTTTATAGCCGAACGCTCTACCGAAAAAAACTTATCTATTAAACCGAACAACTAAGTCCAGTGCTGTTAAGCTTTATTAAAATATGAACACACACAAAGGCTTTTTTTTTTGCCGAAAGCGACGTAAAAAATGGAAAACTGCATTAGAACTTTGCTTTAAAAAATGCATAAGAACTACAGGCAGCATCAAGGTTTTGAAACAGCAAGAGGCGATTTCGAAAACTTGAATTTTCGACCGTAAGTCTTTTTTTCGTCATTGGCCAGCCAGCCTGATAAGTTTTAAAATGAGAGGGGATTAATATATGAGATAAGATATTGAAGAAAAATGTTTTTATTTTTGAAAATTTTTACAATTTGTTATCGCAGGCTGCTTAAACCGTTATAACTTAGATGGCAGCACGTGTTCATCATTTAACAGCACGGTTAAAATACAAAATAAATTGAACTATGCTTTCGAATGTAGTAAAAATGTGATAAGCTATTTTTTTTAGCAAAAAGAAGAAAAAATATATATTTTACCCTTCAAATTGAGGTAGTATTTTATTTATTTGTACAAAGAGTCAAAAACTCATTAGAAGAATATATATTTCAATATACGATTTATTATTTTTTTTTCTGAACAAAAAACAATTCTATTGTAGTCTGAAATCTTAAACCTGTTACTTATATTTTCGCTTACATTATGCTTTAATTTTCTTTCCAGAGCCAAAGCTTCAAAAAAAAAAAAAAAAAAAGAAAAACACGTGCAATTTCGAAGTAATTTAGCACAAAATCACTGAATGTTTTCATATCAGCAGGGAGCGTTTCCTTTTCATTTATTCTATTCCCTCATAGTTGTTATTCATTTAATTCAGTGTTCATGTAATGCGCGATATTTCTCTAATTTTTTTGTTGCAGATTGTTCGGACGTGGGCCCGAACACGTAATCTCCTGGTTACGAAGAGAACGCTCTGCCGATCAAGCTACTCAGCTCTGTCGGTCACAGCGCAAATTAAAGTTATAAGTTTGACCGAAAACCTCATTCTGGTTCTTTAAAACAGGTTTTTCGGCTAAAAGAAACAATTTTCAGACCTTGGGTCTATTTTTCGTCAGTAGCCAGCACCATAAGCTATAAAATAAGCCGTAAATCAAAGAAATCGATCAAGAATTGAGGGAAATTTGGCGTAGAAACCAAAAACAGGCTACAGAAATAATATATAAGGACTAGTCGACCCGTGCGGAACTCCGCACTATGCTTCGAATCGTTTCATAAGGCATTTCGCTTTTTAAAAATTTCAAAGGAAGAACATTATGAAGAAGAACCGAAAAAAAGTAAGCGCAGAAGAGAAGGCATGTAATTTTAAGACATCAGTAACAAAACCTCGCTAAATACAACGCCGTGATAATTTGATCATCGCTCACCTTTTGGTTGTACGTATTTTCAATGCAAACATAAATATCATTAAAAGTGTGGCTGAGTAGTGACTCGTGAAAAAGCAGTAATTGTGCATGTGAAAAAACAGGTTGTGGCAAATACAGTCCTGCGTATGTGAGCATCAGACAGGAAAAAAAAGAAACATTAGAGAGATATTTATTGGCACGGATTCGAATTGGCGCCATTCTAATTAACAGCCCGACACTCCAACAAACCTAGCAATTGCGCCTTCCTATTCAAAAACTATTCATTGAAGGAATGCGTGGTAAAAAAAAACAGAAAAAGCGATTTGCCAAATAATAATAATAATAATAATAAGATCATGCTTCTATATTTTGTCATTAACCAGCATGATACGATTTAAAATTATTCGTAAAGCATGGAATTCGATTAAAGAATGACGAAGATCTCACGTAGCGATTGAAATAAGCATTCTAGAGAAGTAATAACTTAGATTGAAAATAAGTTTTTATCTTTGAGTATTGAACTATTTCACATAGAAGATTGCTTTAACCGTTACGACTTAAATGCCCGCACATGTTTGTCTTTTAATCGAACACTTAAAATTCAAAAACCAAAACCAGTTGAACTGAGTCCGTTTTTTAAGTGTAATTTTTCGAAAGTAGACAAAATGTATTTTTTTATTTCAGCAGAAAGCAGAGCAGTAGAAAATGATTTCTTGCTAGTGAAGTTGATAATAATTTTAATGCTTTATATCATATTCGCTCGAATAAAAAAATTAAAGGTTTACTGGGTGAAACTCGTAGTTTTAATTTGGCCGTAGTATTTTTTCATTTGTACAAAAGGTTGAACACTTTTATTAGAAACATCTACATTTGAGCATACAATGAAACTGTTTTTCTGCACAAAAAGAACTTCCTTTAGGTAAATCTAATATTTTTTTATGCTTACATTATGCTGAGTGGTCTGGATGTAGTCAAAGCTTAACAAAAAAGGAAGAACACCCTTCGATTAGCAGTCAACTTATCCGAATTATAACTGTAGCCCGCATAAAGGAGTCGAAACACCAAGTAGCATTCCCACTGTATTTATTTTATTACGTGTGTATGTTATGAGTACATGTAATGCGTAATACTAATATACATTTGATATTATGTCGGACAGCCCAAGCTTGCCCGAAGTTCAGATTGTTAATAGACGAAAGCTCTACCGAAAAAAACTTATCAATTTAACCAAACAACTAATTCCAGTGCTTTTAAGCTTTATTAAAATATGAACACACACACACGCAGGCTATTTTTTTTTTTTTTGTCGAAAGCGACGTAAAAAAATGGAAAACTGAATTAGAACTTTGCTTTAAAAAAAAAGCATAAGAACTACAGGCTGCATCAAGGTTTTGAAACAGCAAAGGGCGTTTTCGAAAACTTGATTTTTCGACCGTAAGTCTATTTTTCGTCATTAGCCAGCCTGATAAGTTTTAAAATGAGAGGGGAATAATATATAAGATAAGATATTAAAAAGAAAAGTTTTACTTTTTGAAAATTTTTACAATTTGTTACCGCAGGCTGCTTGAACCGTTATGACTTAGATGGCAGCACGTGTTCATCATTTAACAGCACGGTTAAAATACAAAATAAATTGAACTATGCTCTTTTTTAAGCGTAGCTTTTCGAATGTAGTAAAAATGTGATAAGCTATTTGTTTTTTAGCAAAAAGGAGAAAAAATATATATTTTACCCTTCAAATTGAGGTAGTATTTTATTTATTTGTACAAAGAGTCAAAAACTCATTGAAGAATATATATTTCAATATACGATTTATTATTATTATTTTTTTTTGAACAAAAAACAATTCTATTGTAGTCTGAAATCTTAAACTTGTTACTTATATTTTCGCTTACATTATGCTTTAATTTTCTTTCCAGAGCCAAAGCTTCAAAAAAAAAAAAAAAAAAAAAACACGTGCAATTTCGAAGTAATTTAGCACAAAATCACTGAATGTTTTCATATCAGCAGGGAGCGTTTCCTTCTCATTTATTCTATTCCCTCATAGTTGTTATTCATTTAATTCAGTGTTCATGTAATGCGCGATATTTCTCTAATTTTTTGTTGCAGATTGTCCGGACGTGGGCCCGAACACGTAATCTCCTGGTCACGAAGAGAACGCTCTGCCGATCAAGCTATTCAGCTCTGTCGGTCATAGCGCAAATTAAAGTTATAAGTTTGACCGAAAACCTTATTCTGGTTCTTTAAAACAGGTTTTTTGGCTAAAAGAAACAATTTTTAGACCTTGGGTCTATTTTTCGTCAGTAGCCAGCACCATAAGCTATAAAATTAGCCGTAAATCAAAGAAATCGATCAAGAATTGAGGGAAATTTGGCGTAGAAACCAAAAACAGGCTACAGAAATAATATATAAGGACTAGTCGACCCGTGCGGAACTCCGCACTGTGCTTCGAATTGCTTTATAAGGCACTTCTTTCTTTAAAATTTTCAAAGGAAGAACATTATGAAGAAGAACCGGAAAAAAGTAAGCGCAGAAGAGAAGCCATGTAATTTAAAGACATCAGTAACAAAACCTCGTTAAATACAACCTTGTGATAATTTGATCATCGCTCAGCTGTTGGTCGTACATATTTTCAATGCAAACTTAAATATCATTAAAAGTGTGGCTGAGTAGTGACTCGTGAAAAAGCAATAATTGTGCATGTGAAAAAACAGGTTGTGGCAAATACAGTCCTGCCCATGTGAGCATCTGACGGGAAAAAAAGAAACATTAAAGAGATATTTATTGGCACGGCATTTATTCGAATTGGCGCCATTCTGATTAACAGCCCGACACCACAACAAACCTAGCAACCTAGCAATGGCGCCTTCCTTTTCGAAAGTTATTCATTGAAGGAATGCGTAGTAAAAAACAGCAAAAAAGCTTTTTGCCAAAAAAAAAAAAATAATAATAAAAATAAGATCATGTTTCTATGTTTTGTCATTACCCAGCATGATACGATTTAAAATTTTTCGTAAAGCATGGAATTTGATTAAAGAATGACGAAGATCTCACGTAGCGATTGAAACAAACATTCTAGAGAAGTAATAAATTAGATTGAAAATAAGTGATGTTATCTTTGAATATTGAACTATTTCACACGGAAGTTTGCTTTAACCGTTACGGCTTAAATGCCTGCACATGTTTATTTTTAAATCGAACACTTAAAATTCAAAACCAAAACCAGTTGAACTAAGTTCGTTTTTCAAGTGTAATTTTTCGAACGTAGACAAAATGTATTTTTCTTTCAGCAGAAAGCAGAGGAGTAGAAAATGATTTCTTGCTAATGAAGTTGATAATAATTTTAATGCTTTATATCGTATTTGCGCGAATAAAATATTAAAGGTTTACTGGGTGTAACTCGTAGCTTTAATTTGGCGTAGTATTTTTTCATTTGTACAAAAGGTTGAACACTGCTATTAGAAACATCTACATTTCACCATACAATGAAAATGTTTTTCTGTACAAAAATGACTTTCTTTAGGTAAATCTAATACTTTTTTATGCTTATATTATGCTGAGTGATCTGAATGTAGTCAGAGCTTTAAAAAAAGGAAGAACACCCTTCGATTAACAGTCAACTTATCTTAATGATAACTGTAGCTTGCATAACGGAGTTGAAACACCAAGTAGCATTCCCACTTCATTTATTTTTTTTACGTGTGTATGTTATGAGTACATGTAATGCGTAATACTAATATAAATTTGATATTATGTCGAAGAGCCCAAGCTTGCCCGAAGTTCATATAGTTTATAGCCGAACGCTCTACTGAAAAAAACTTATCAATTTAACCAAACAACTAATTCCAGTGCTTTTAAGCTTTATTAAAATATGAACACACACACACACAGGTTTTTTTTTGCCGAAAGCGACGTAAAAAGTTGGAAAACTGCATTAGAACTTTGCAAAAAAAAAAAAAAAAATGCATAAGAACTACAGGCTGCATCAAGGTTTTCAAACAGCAAGGGGCGTTTTCGAAAACTTGATTTTTCGACCGTAAGTCTATTTTTCATCATTAGCCAGCCTGATAAGTTTTAAAATGAGAAGGGAACAGTATATAAGATAAGATATTGAAGAGAAATGTTTTTATTTTTGAAAATTTTTACAATTCGTTACCGCAGGCAGCTTGAACCGTTATGACTTAGATGGCAGCACATGTTCATCATTTAACAGCACGGTTAAAATACAAAATAAATTGAACTATGCTCTATTTTAAGCGTAGCTTTTCGAATGTAGTAAAAATGTGATAAGATATTTTTTTTTTTTTTTTTTGCAAAAAGTAGAAAAAATATATATTTTACCCTTCAAATTGAGGTAGTATTTTTTTTATTTGTACAAAGAGTCAAAAACTCATTAGAAGAATATATATTTCAATATACGATTTATTATTTTTTTCTGAACGAAAAACAATTCTATTATAGTCTGAAATCTTAAACCTGTTACTTATATTTTCGCTCTTACATTATGCTTTAATTTTCTTACCAGAGCCAAAGCTTTAAAAAAAAAAAAAAACGTACAATTCAGAACAGAGTCGCATCAAGTTTTCATAACAGCAAGTAGCATTTCCTTCTCATTTATTCTATTCCCTCATATTTGTTATTCACTTCAATTAAGTGTTCATGCAATGCGCGATATTTCTCTAATTTTTTTGATGCAGATTGTCCGGACGTGGGCCCGAACGCTCATTCTCTCCTGGTTACGAGGAGAACGCTCTGCCAATCAAGCTATTCAGCTCTGTCGGTCATAGTGCAAGTTAAAGTTATAAGTTTAACCGAAAACCTCATTCTGGTTCTTTAAAACTGGTTTTTCGGCTGAAAAAAACTATTTTTAGACCGTGGGTCTATTTTTCGTCAGTAGCCAGCACCATAAGCTTTAAAATAAAGTGTAAATCAAAGAAATCGATCAAGAATTGAGGAAAATCTGGCGTAGAAACCAAAAACAGGCTACAGAAATAATATATAAGGATTCGCTCGAATAAAAAAATTAAAGGTTTACTGGGTGAAACTCGTAGTTTTAATTTGGCCGTAGTATTTTTTCATTTGTACAAAAGGTTGAACACTTTTATTAGAAACATCTACATTTCAGCATACAATGAAACTGTTTTTCTGCACAAAAAGAACTTCCTTTAGGTAAATCTAATATTTTTTTATGCTTACATTATGCTGAGTGGTCTGGATGTAGTCAAAGCTTAACAAAAAAGGAAGAACACCCTTCGATTAGCAGTCAACTTATCTGAATTATAACTGTAGCCCGCATAAAGGAGTCGAAACACCAAGTAGCATTCCCACTGTATTTATTTTATTACGTGTGTATGTTATGAGTACATGTAATGCGTAATACTAATATACATTTGATATTATGTCGGACAGCCCAAGCTTGCCCGAAGTTCAGATTGTTAATAGACGAAAGCTCTACCGAAAAAAACTTATCAATTTAACCAAACAACTAATTCCAGTGCTTTTAAGCTTTATTAAAATATGAACACACACACACGCAGGCTATTTTTTTTTTTTTTTTTTTTTTTTTTTTGTCGAAAGCGACGTAAAAAATTGGAAAACTGAATTAGAACTTTGCTTTAAAAAAAAAGCATAAGAACTACAGGCTGCATCAAGGTTTTGAAACAGCAAAGGGCGTTTTCGAAAACTTGATTTTTCGACCGTAAGTCTATTTTTCGTCATTAGCCAGCCTGATAAGTTTTAAAATGAGAGGGGAATAATAGATAAGATAAGATATTAAAAAGAAAAGTTTTACTTTTTGAAAATTTTTACAATTTGTTACCGCAGGCTGCTTGAACCGTTATGACTTAGATGGCAGCACGTGTTCATCATTTAACAGCACGGTTAAAATACAAAATAAATTGAACTATGCTCTTTTTTAAGCGTAGCTTTTCGAATGTAGTAAAAATGTGATAAGCTATTTGTTTTTTAGCAAAAAGAAGAAAAAATATATATTTTACCCTTCAAATTGAGGTAGTATTTTATTTATTTGTACAAAGAGTCAAAAACTCATTGAAGAATATATATTTCAATATACGATTTATTATTATTATTTTTTTTTGAACAAAAAACAATTCTATTGTAGTCTGAAATCTTAAACTTGTTACTTATATTTTCGCTTACATTATGCTTTAATTTTCTTTCCAGAGCCAAAGCTTCAAAAAAAAAAAAAAAAAACACGTGCAATTTCGAAGTAATTTAGCACAAAATCACTGAATGTTTTCATATCAGCAGGGAGCGTTTCCTTCTCATTTATTCTATTCCCTCATAGTTGTTATTCATTTAATTCAGTGTTCATGTAATGCGCGATATTTCTCTAATTTTTTTGTTGCAGATTGTTCGGACGTGGGCCCGAACACGTAATCTCCTGGTTACGAAGAGAACGCTCTGCCGATCAAGCTACTCAGCTCTGTCGGTCACAGCGCAAATTAAAGTTATAAGTTTGACCGAAAACCTCATTCTGGTTCTTTAAAACAGGTTTTTCGGCTAAAAGAAACAATTTTCAGACCTTGGGTCTATTTTTCGTCAGTAGCCAGCACCATAAGCTATAAAATAAGCCGTAAATCAAAGAAATCGATCAAGAATTGAGGGAAATTTGGCGTAGAAACCAAAAACAGGCTACAGAAATAATATATAAGGACTAGTCGACCCGTGCGGAACTCCGCACTATGCTTCGAATCGTTTCATAAGGCATTTCGCTTTTTAAAAATTTCAAAGGAAGAACATTATGAAGAAGAACCGAAAAAAAGTAAGCGCAGAAGAGAAGGCATGTAATTTTAAGACATCAGTAACAAAACCTCGCTAAATACAACGCCGTGATAATTTGATCATCGCTCACCTTTTGGTTGTACGTATTTTCAATGCAAACATAAATATCATTAAAAGTGTGGCTGAGTAGTGACTCGTGAAAAAGCAGTAATTGTGCATGTGAAAAAACAGGTTGTGGCAAATACAGTCCTGCGTATGTGAGCATCAGACAGGAAAAAAAAGAAACATTAGAGAGATATTTATTGGCACGGATTCGAATTGGCGCCATTCTAATTAACAGCCCGACACTCCAACAAACCTAGCAATTGCGCCTTCCTATTCAAAAACTATTCATTGAAGGAATGCGTGGTAAAAAATAGCAGAAAAAGCGATTTGCCAAATAATAATAATAATAATAATAAGATCATGCTTCTATATTTTGTCATTAACCAGCATGATACGATTTAAAATTATTCGTAAAGCATGGAATTCGATTAAAGAATGACGAAGATCTCACGTAGCGATTGAAATAAGCATTCTAGAGAAGTAATAACTTAGATTGAAAATAAGTTTTTATCTTTGAGTATTGAACTATTTCACATAGAAGATTGCTTTAACCGTTACGACTTAAATGCCCGCACATGTTTGTCTTTTAATCGAACACTTAAAATTCAAAAACCAAAACCAGTTGAACTGAGTCCGTTTTTTAAGTGTAATTTTTCGAAAGTAGACAAAATGTATTTTTTTATTTCAGCAGAAAGCAGAGCAGTAGAAAATGATTTCTTGCTAGTGAAGTTGATAATAATTTTAATGCTTTATATCATATTCGCTCGAATAAAAAAATTAAAGGTTTACTGGGTGAAACTCGTAGTTTTAATTTGGCCGTAGTATTTTTTCATTTGTACAAAAGGTTGAACACTTTTATTAGAAACATCTACATTTGAGCATACAATGAAACTGTTTTTCTGCACAAAAAGAACTTCCTTTAGGTAAATCTAATATTTTTTTATGCTTACATTATGCTGAGTGGTCTGGATGTAGTCAAAGCTTAACAAAAAAGGAAGAACACCCTTCGATTAGCAGTCAACTTATCCGAATTATAACTGTAGCCCGCATAAAGGAGTCGAAACACCAAGTAGCATTCCCACTGTATTTATTTTATTACGTGTGTATGTTATGAGTACATGTAATGCGTAATACTAATATACATTTGATATTATGTCGGACAGCCCAAGCTTGCCCGAAGTTCAGATTGTTAATAGACGAAAGCTCTACCGAAAAAAACTTATCAATTTAACCAAACAACTAATTCCAGTGCTTTTAAGCTTTATTAAAATATGAACACACACACACGCAGGCTATTTTTTTTTTTTTGTCGAAAGCGACGTAAAAAATTGGAAAACTGAATTAGAACTTTGCTTTAAAAAAAAAGCATAAGAACTACAGGCTGCATCAAGGTTTTGAAACAGCAAAGGGCGTTTTCGAAAACTTGATTTTTCGACCGTAAGTCTATTTTTCGTCATTAGCCAGCCTGATAAGTTTTAAAATGAGAGGGGAATAATATATAAGATAAGATATTAAAAAGAAAAGTTTTACTTTTTGAAAATTTTTACAATTTGTTACCGCAGGCTGCTTGAACCGTTATGACTTAGATGGCAGCACGTGTTCATCATTTAACAGCACGGTTAAAATACAAAATAAATTGAACTATGCTCTTTTTTAAGCGTAGCTTTTCGAATGTAGTAAAAATGTGATAAGCTATTTGTTTTTTAGCAAAAAGGAGAAAAAATATATATTTTACCCTTCAAATTGAGGTAGTATTTTATTTATTTGTACAAAGAGTCAAAAACTCATTGAAGAATATATATTTCAATATACGATTTATTATTATTATTTTTTTTTTGAACAAAAAACAATTCTATTGTAGTCTGAAATCTTAAACTTGTTACTTATATTTTCGCTTACATTATGCTTTAATTTTCTTTCCAGAGCCAAAGCTTCAAAAAAAAAAAAAAAAAAAACACGTGCAATTTCGAAGTAATTTAGCACAAAATCACTGAATGTTTTCATATCAGCTGGGAGCGTTTCCTTCTCATTTATTCTATTCCCTCATAGTTGTTATTCATTTAATTCAGTGTTCATGTAATGCGCGATATTTCTCTAATTTTTTGTTGCAGATTGTCCGGACGTGGGCCCGAACACGTAATCTCCTGGTCACGAAGAGAACGCTCTGCCGATCAAGCTATTCAGCTCTGTCGGTCATAGCGCAAATTAAAGTTATAAGTTTGACCGAAAACCTTATTCTGGTTCTTTAAAACAGGTTTTTTGGCTAAAAGAAACAATTTTTAGACCTTGGGTCTATTTTTCGTCAGTAGCCAGCACCATAAGCTATAAAATTAGCCGTAAATCAAAGAAATCGATCAAGAATTGAGGGAAATTTGGCGTAGAAACCAAAAACAGGCTACAGAAATAATATATAAGGACTAGTCGACCCGTGCGGAACTCCGCACTGTGCTTCGAATTGCTTTATAAGGCACTTCTTTCTTTAAAATTTTCAAAGGAAGAACATTATGAAGAAGAACCGGAAAAAAGTAAGCGCAGAAGAGAAGCCATGTAATTTAAAGACATCAGTAACAAAACCTCGTTAAATACAACCTTGTGATAATTTGATCATCGCTCAGCTGTTGGTCGTACATATTTTCAATGCAAACTTAAATATCATTAAAAGTGTGGCTGAGTAGTGACTCGTGAAAAAGCAATAATTGTGCATGTGAAAAAACAGGTTGTGGCAAATACAGTCCTGCCCATGTGAGCATCTGACGGGAAAAAAAGAAACATTAAAGAGATATTTATTGGCACGGCATTTATTCGAATTGGCGCCATTCTGATTAACAGCCCGACACCACAACAAACCTAGCAACCTAGCAATGGCGCCTTCCTTTTCGAAAGTTATTCATTGAAGGAATGCGTAGTAAAAAACAGCAAAAAAGCTTTTTGCCAAAAAAAAAAAATAATAATAAAAATAAGATCATGTTTCTATGTTTTGTCATTACCCAGCATGATACGATTTAAAATTTTTCGTAAAGCATGGAATTTGATTAAAGAATGACGAAGATCTCACGTAGCGATTGAAACAAACATTCTAGAGAAGTAATAAATTAGATTGAAAATAAGTGATGTTATCTTTGAATATTGAACTATTTCACACGGAAGTTTGCTTTAACCGTTACGGCTTAAATGCCTGCACATGTTTATTTTTAAATCGAACACTTAAAATTCAAAACCAAAACCAGTTGAACTAAGTTCGTTTTTCAAGTGTAATTTTTCGAACGTAGACAAAATGTATTTTTCTTTCAGCAGAAAGCAGAGGAGTAGAAAATGATTTCTTGCTAATGAAGTTGATAATAATTTTAATGCTTTATATCGTATTTGCGCGAATAAAATATTAAAGGTTTACTGGGTGTAACTCGTAGCTTTAATTTGGCGTAGTATTTTTTCATTTGTACAAAAGGTTGAACACTGCTATTAGAAACATCTACATTTCACCATACAATGAAAATGTTTTTCTGTACAAAAATGACTTTCTTTAGGTAAATCTAATACTTTTTTATGCTTATATTATGCTGAGTGATCTGAATGTAGTCAGAGCTTTAAAAAAAGGAAGAACACCCTTCGATTAACAGTCAACTTATCTTAATGATAACTGTAGCTTGCATAACGGAGTTGAAACACCAAGTAGCATTCCCACTTCATTTATTTTTTTTACGTGTGTATGTTATGAGTACATGTAATGCGTAATACTAATATAAATTTGATATTATGTCGAAGAGCCCAAGCTTGCCCGAAGTTCATATAGTTTATAGCCGAACGCTCTACTGAAAAAAACTTATCAATTTAACCAAACAACTAATTCCAGTGCTTTTAAGCTTTATTAAAATATGAACACACACACACACAGGTTTTTTTTTTGCCGAAAGCGACGTAAAAAGTTGGAAAACTGCATTAGAACTTTGCAAAAAAAAAAAAAAAAATGCATAAGAACTACAGGCTGCATCAAGGTTTTCAAACAGCAAGGGGCGTTTTCGAAAACTTGATTTTTCGACCGTAAGTCTATTTTTCATCATTAGCCAGCCTGATAAGTTTTAAAATGAGAAGGGAACAGTATATAAGATAAGATATTGAAGAGAAATGTTTTTATTTTTGAAAATTTTTACAATTCGTTACCGCAGGCAGCTTGAACCGTTATGACTTAGATGGCAGCACATGTTCATCATTTAACAGCACGGTTAAAATACAAAATAAATTGAACTATGCTCTATTTTAAGCGTAGCTTTTCGAATGTAGTAAAAATGTGATAAGATATTTTTTTTTTTTTTTTTTTGCAAAAAGTAGAAAAAATATATATTTTACCCTTCAAATTGAGGTAGTATTTTTTTTATTTGTACAAAGAGTCAAAAACTCATTAGAAGAATATATATTTCAATATACGATTTATTATTTTTTTCTGAACGAAAAACAATTCTATTATAGTCTGAAATCTTAAACCTGTTACTTATATTTTCGCTCTTACATTATGCTTTAATTTTCTTACCAGAGCCAAAGCTTTAAAAAAAAAAAAAAAACGTACAATTCAGAACAGAGTCGCATCAAGTTTTCATAACAGCAAGTAGCATTTCCTTCTCATTTATTCTATTCCCTCATATTTGTTATTCACTTCAATTAAGTGTTCATGCAATGCGCGATATTTCTCTAATTTTTTTGATGCAGATTGTCCGGACGTGGGCCCGAACGCTCATTCTCTCCTGGTTACGAGGAGAACGCTCTGCCAATCAAGCTATTCAGCTCTGTCGGTCATAGTGCAAGTTAAAGTTATAAGTTTAACCGAAAACCTCATTCTGGTTCTTTAAAACTGGTTTTTCGGCTGAAAAAAACTATTTTTAGACCGTGGGTCTATTTTTCGTCAGTAGCCAGCACCATAAGCTTTAAAATAAAGTGTAAATCAAAGAAATCGATCAAGAATTGAGGAAAATCTGGCGTAGAAACCAAAAACAGGCTACAGAAATAATATATAAGGATTCGCTCGAATAAAAAAATTAAAGGTTTACTGGGTGAAACTCGTAGTTTTAATTTGGCCGTAGTATTTTTTCATTTGTACAAAAGGTTGAACACTTTTATTAGAAACATCTACATTTCAGCATACAATGAAACTGTTTTTCTGCACAAAATAACTTCCTTTAGGTAAATCTAATATTTTTTTATGCTTACATTATGCTGAGTGGTCTGGATGTAGTCAAAGCTTAACAAAAAAGGAAGAACACCCTTCGATTAGCAGTCAACTTATCTGAATTATAACTGTAGCCCGCATAAAGGAGTCGAAACACCAAGTAGCATTCCCACTGTATTTATTTTATTACGTGTGTATGTTATGAGTACATGTAATGCGTAATACTAATATACATTTGATATTATGTCGGACAGCCCAAGCTTGCCCGAAGTTCAGATTGTTAATAGACGAAAGCTCTACCGAAAAAAACTTATCAATTTAACCAAACAACTAATTCCAGTGCTTTTAAGCTTTATTAAAATATGAACACACACACACGCAGGCTATTTTTTTTTTTTTTTTTTTTTTTTTTTTTTTGTCGAAAGCGACGTAAAAAATTGGAAAACTGAATTAGAACTTTGCTTTAAAAAAAAAGCATAAGAACTACAGGCTGCATCAAGGTTTTGAAACAGCAAAGGGCGTTTTCGAAAACTTGATTTTTCGACCGTAAGTCTATTTTTCGTCATTAGCCAGCCTGATAAGTTTTAAAATGAGAGGGGAATAATAGATAAGATAAGATATTAAAAAGAAAAGTTTTACTTTTTGAAAATTTTTACAATTTGTTACCGCAGGCTGCTTGAACCGTTATGACTTAGATGGCAGCACGTGTTCATCATTTAACAGCACGGTTAAAATACAAAATAAATTGAACTATGCTCTTTTTTAAGCGTAGCTTTTCGAATGTAGTAAAAATGTGATAAGCTATTTGTTTTTTAGCAAAAAGAAGAAAAAATATATATTTTACCCTTCAAATTGAGGTAGTATTTTATTTATTTGTACAAAGAGTCAAAAACTCATTGAAGAATATATATTTCAATATACGATTTATTATTATTATTTTTTTTTTGAACAAAAAACAATTCTATTGTAGTCTGAAATCTTAAACTTGTTACTTATATTTTCGCTTACATTATGCTTTAATTTTCTTTCCAGAGCCAAAGCTTCAAAAAAAAAAAAAAAAAAAACACGTGCAATTTCGAAGTAATTTAGCACAAAATCACTGAATGTTTTCATATCAGCAGGGAGCGTTTCCTTCTCATTTATTCTATTCCCTCATAGTTGTTATTCATTTAATTCAGTGTTCATGTAATGCGCGATATTTCTCTAATTTTTTGTTGCAGATTGTCCGGACGTGGGCCCGAACACGTAATCTCCTGGTCACGAAGAGAACGCTCTGCCGATCAAGCTATTCAGCTCTGTCGGTCATAGCGCAAATTAAAGTTATAAGTTTGACCGAAAACCTTATTCTGGTTCTTTAAAACAGGTTTTTTGGCTAAAAGAAACAATTTTTAGACCTTGGGTCTATTTTTCGTCAGTAGCCAGCACCATAAGCTATAAAATTAGCCGTAAATCAAAGAAATCGATCAAGAATTGAGGGAAATTTGGCGTAGAAACCAAAAACAGGCTACAGAAATAATATATAAGGATTCTACGGGAATACCACTGTATATATTTCAGTAGGCTCACTATGAAGAGCTATGTTTAATCATTCAAATTTTAGCGAAAATAGAGCACTATATTGCAGGGAGGGAGAGGACATTTTGCATGTGTATATACTTCCTTTAATCATAACCCTAAATTTTATCAAATCATTAGATCAGACCAGATAAACAATAATAATGTAGGGCAATCACATGTGTTTATGTACACAGAGGCACTGAAAATCATGCAAGTGCAGGCTGCTACATTTGGAGTTTTGAAATCCATGACTTTAGTTGCAACTTTCCATGACTCGTGTGTTGCAATTTGGTAGAAAAAATATGCATTTTTCACAAGAATACCGAAATGTAGTGTTTTGTGAAAATAAAATTTCAGCCATATGAACTATACTTAGCACATTAATTTAAATTAAAGCAAAATGTAATGGGCTGAACTACTATTGTAACTAAAAAACAGAAATAATAAATTTCAAGAACATTTTCTGGTTTTCAACAAATCATACAAAAATTAGGTAGGAATTTTCATGAAAGCAAATTTATTATTTTTTACTTGAAATATCTGATATGATACACAATAATCGCTTAATTACTAAAAATACTGATTTTACAAAACAAAGGAACCTGCTAAACTGGTTTTATTTATTTATTTATTTATTTATTTTTAAATTTACTTTTAAAAATATATTATTTTAAGAACAGAAAAATACACTAAGATTTAATTTGTTTAAAAGCTAGCAGTTTTCTTTTTTTAATGTATGACTATCAATAATTTACTAATTACTAAAATTAAGTTCAGAATCAACCAAATAAAATAAATAAATAATCAGAATAAAATAAACAATTAAACTAACTTACCAACTATGATCACCAAAATTTTAGGATAACCTACAAATATTTGAAACATTCCCAATGTTGTGTAACCTACAGTTTCACACTTATGAATAATTTTAGATGAAAATTCCTCGAGCTTCCCATTTTGTATCAACATTTTTAAATGTTCCAAACAGGCAAGTGGTAATAGTGTATTTACATTAAATCTAGACTCCGTAAGGAATATGCATATATATTACTGAGGCACATGTTGTACGCACTACTTGCTGTAGATATGTGCATGGCCTATTAGTTGTTGACTAATATCTATAAAGCATTATCTTTAAAATAGGTAAATTAATGAAAAAAAAATACTTTTGCTAATATGGATATATAATTGGAAAAAAAAAGCTAATGGGATTGTCATTCATTTTGATCTATCAACTGCATATTGTTTTTCGTTCCTGCAGATATTTTTGAATTTTCAGCGAGATACTAGATGTTTTTTTATTACTGTGTGAATAAGTTCTTGGTTAATGTGAAATTTTTGGAAATAATTCTTTTCGTGCATTGAAAAAGAGTGCATAAATGAGGTATTATGAAAGTAGAATGAGAATTAAATTTTTAACATTTTTATCAATATATTTTTACCTTTTTAAACATTATGATATTCCTTCTGATTGCACTGAAAATACTCGCTTGCAAACCTGTTAAACCCCATTCCCAAACTCTGCCACCATTTAGTCAACATTAGGGTAAGTTTTTTGACTCTGCTGCAAATATACTTGCCGCAATTGCACAAAATCTAGGAATGTAGTGATTTCATAAGCACTGTGTGCATTTAGGAGCACTAATATAAAATATTTATCCACCTCACACAAGCTGATAAGAAAATCTTGTTTTTTTCTTATTTTAAATGCATTTTAACGCGTTAGACAAAACAAAGCTTTTGTAGAACTTTCCAACTTAAAAGGAGTTTATTCGAGATATAGAGAACTTTGTATTGAACAAACTTTATTATTTTCGGACCGAGTAAAAACCTCGAGATAAAGAAAATTCGAGTTGTAAGGCTTCGTGATATCAAGAATTGACTGTATAGGACACCTTTGATCATGCCTGGATCTGTAACTTTTGGGCCCCCTAACTGTCCACCAGAATATGCTACGACACTAATGGCGACTGCCCTTTTAAAGGCGTGCCTCCCCCCTTCTCCGAATGGCAGGTACGTTAATTCAGGCCTGCCTTTGAAGACAATACGGTAAGAGACGGGGGGGATACACTATTCCGTAAGTTTTTAGAAATGGAAGTCAAAAATTTATCTGAGACGATTTTCCATGATGTCACAAGGCGGAGGTTTGCGAATTTATAAAAGGGTGAATATCTGAAATCAATCTCCCCCTCATCTCGATCCGCACCTGCGGGGAATACATATTCAAAAATTTGGGGCAGTCTCGAAAAGTTAAACAACTGTCACAGAGGAAGGAAATAGATGCTACCTCGGCAATGGGATCCAAGACAGAAAAAAAAAAAAGATTTTAAGCTATTTTTACACTTATTGACAAAATATAAAAGACGTATGTGGCAGGTTTTGGCAAGGGGTACTGACCTGATAATAAATGTGTCAGCTATGGTGTAATATGTCTGTCTTGCACGCTTTCACTCATTCTCCATTTTGTTCTTAATTACGGGTTACTTATTAATTAGAAATTTTCTACTTACATTCAAGTTTTCATTTAAATTTTTCACTATATAGTCAAGTAAAATGCGTCTATCTTTCCATGTTTATGTCTACTTGCACATTGCTCAATTTATTTTTAACTATACATTTAATATTTGAGTCTTATCATGTGAAATTTGTTTTTCTTTAGGTTACTTCTATGCATTAAGTTACTCACATTCAAGTGTAGTTTCAATTTCGTGCAAATAACGCAATAAATAAAAATAATCATAATAAAATTAAAAAGAAAAAACCCGAACATATCAAATAAAACAAACTATGTTTGAAGTACCAAAACACGCAATAAAAGCTGCATGTGAGCGAAAGTGTGATTTTTTTTTCTCACATTAATATGAAAATAAAAGCACAGTACGGACAGCAAAGACTCAATTCGCATTAAAGAAAAACAAAGCTGAAAATTAAAATATCTAAAGAATTAACGAGCAAATTAAGCACGTGTTTCACGTTAACAGGCCCAGCGATTTACAAATACAAATACAAAAGTGACGATCAGCAACAGGCTCTTGGCCCAGCTAGACTGGTCCTAGTCAATTTACAATCCCCAGAGAAGATCAATGGCCCTCTTAAAACTATCTACTCCCGCGCTCATTACCACCTCTTCCGGTAAGATGTTCCAAGGGTCCACTACCTTGCTATAATAATTTTTCCTAATATCCATGTTAGCCTGAGATTTAAATAGCTTAAAACAATGACCCCTTGTCCTGTTTTCAGTGCTAAACTTCAGCCCCGTAATTTCTTTCATTTTAATAAATTTAAACAACTGAATCATGTCCCCTCGGTCTCTTCTTTGCTCAAGACTGTACATTTTTAGCCCTTCTAAGCCTGGAATCGTAGTCTAAATGAGAAAGTCCATTTATTAGCCTTGTAGACCGCCTTTGAAGAACAGCATTCTCCAAATGAGGTCTTACCAAACTTATATATAAGGCAGAAGAACTTCTTTAGATTTGTTTGAAATAGAGCTATTGATAAACCCAAGCATCTTATTGGCTTTGTTGATAGCTATGCTACACTGTTGGCTGAACTTTAAATCCTGACTTATTAAGACGCCCAGATCAGTAACTTTTTCTGCCTGACTAATGACTGAACCTTTCAAAAAATAACTTGTACACTTATTTATATGCCCTAAATGTAGCACTTGACATTTCCCAACATTAACAGCCATAACCCATTTATCAGCCCACTCCGTAATGTGATCTAGATTACAGCTGATTTACTTGTTCTTCATTTTCTACACTCCCCATAACTTTGACTTCATCAGCAAAGTAATTCATGCTCCCAGAACTATTTTTATGAATATCGTTCATAAAAACAATGAACAAAACAGGCCCTAACACTGATCCTTGATAAACCCGCTTAGTAACTCACTCCAATTAGAAAAATTTCCCCTTACAACTACTTTTTGTTTCCTTCCAGTTAGCCAGTTTTTTACCCAAATGAAAGGTTTCCCTCCTATTCCTATATCAGATAATTTGCTAAGTAGAGCAACATGCGGTACCTCAGAAAGCTTTTTGAAAATTAATGTAACCAACATCTACAGGCTTCTTATTGTCCAAAGGCATGGTAACTTTGTCATAGAAATGTAATAAATTAGTTGCACAAGATTTACCTTTCCTGAAACCATACTGAAAACTAGCCAACAGATTATTAGTCTCAAAAATTTACTATCTTAATTTTTATCAATGTTACAAAAATTTTGCAGACCACCGAAGCTAGACTCCCAGGTCTATAATTTCCCACACTCCCTTTAGACCATTTCTTGAAGAGAGGTGTAATGTTAGCCAGCTTCCAGTCCTCTGGCATTGTCCCCGAGTTATAAGACGCGTTGAAAATATTTACAATTACACCCGCTAATTCCTCTGCACATTCAACTAAAATTTTTGGATAAATATTATCTGGTCCCGGAGCCTTAGTCTCTTTATTTTTTTTCAAATGAAGTAAAACGTCATCCCTGGAAAATACCAAGTCCTCAAGCTGTACTATAGCTTGTGTCTTATTGATGTCAACTGTTGAGATACAGTTATCGTTAAAACACTCGAAAAAAAGTTATTAAGAACATTAGCAATATCACTATCGTCCTGAATTAAAATTCCGTGCTCATCAACCAGTGGCCTAATATGACTATTTCGAACTTTCCCCGAATTATCGTATGCAAAAATCCTCTTGGGATTCCTGTTTATGTTATCTGCCAGTCTTTGCTACAACTCTCTTTTCTGAATCCGTGCCGATATGGCGATATACGTAGTAAAGAAATCACATGACAACAAAAACCCTGTAGAAAAAACCCCATAGCTCAATTAATATGAGCAGAAGCAGTTTAAAGACAAAATAAAGCTCAAAATTATAATAACAGCGAAAAAAAATCGAATGAGAGAAAGCATGGAAGGGGAATACAAACACGTAAACAAATCGCCGGACGCCGGTAAAGCTGGAAGCAAGTTCTCTTCATTTCAAGTCCGAAACTGCTCAATTTGGAGCAAAAAAAATGTGAAAAAAGTGATTCATAAATCATTAAATTTTGAAAATCTACAACGAATTAAAAAAGAAAAAAAAAGCATTTTTCGACAAGCTATCAGACTATGAATCCTTATATATTATTTCTGTAGCCTGTTTTTGGTTTCTACGCCAGATTTTCCTCAATTCTTGATCGATTTCTTTGATTTACACCTTATTTTAAAGCTTATGGTGCTGGATTTTGACGAAAAATAGACCCACGGTCTAAAAATTGTTTTTTGAGCCGAAAAACCTGTTTTAAAGAACCAGAATGGGACTTTCGGTTAAACTTATAACTTGAACTTTCACTATGACCGACAGAGCTGAATCGCTTGATCGGCAGAGCGTTCTCCTTGTAACCAAGAGAATGCGTGTTCGGCCCCAAGGCCGGACAATCTGCAACAAAAAAATTAGAGAAATATCGTGCATTACATGAATACTTAATTAAGTAAATAACAAATATGAGGGAATGGAATAAATGAGTAGGAAAACGCACGTTGCTGTTATAAAAAAATTGATGTGGTTTTGTGCAAAAGTACTTCTGAATTGTACGGTTTTTTTAAAGCTTTGGCTCTGGTAAGAAAATTAAAGCATAATGTAAGTGAAAATATAAGTAACAGGTTTAAGATTTCAGACTACAATGGAATTGTTTTTTGTTCAGAAAAAAATAATAAATCGTATATTGTAATACATATTCTTCTAATGAGTTTTTGACTCTTTGTACAAATAAAAAAATTACTACCTCAATTTGATGGGTAAAATGCTTTTTTTTTTTTTTTTTTTGCAAAAAAAAAAAAAAAAAAGCTTATCACATTTTTACTACATTCGAAAAGCTACTCTTAAAAAACAGCATAGTTCAATTTATTTTGTATTTTAACCGTGCTGTTAAATGATGAACACGTGCTGCCATCTAAGTCATAACGGTTCAAGCAGCCTGCGGTAACAAATTGTAAAAATTTTCAAAAACAAAAACATTTCTCTTCAATATCTTACCTTATATAATATTCCCCTCTAATTTTAAAATTTATCAGAAAAAAATCGTCTGATAAATTTTAAAATTTATCAGACGAAAAATAGACTTACGGTCGAAAAATCAAGTTTTCGAAAACTCCCCTTGCTGTTTCAAAACCTTGATGCAGCCTGTAGTTCTTATGCATTTTTTTTTTAAAGCAAAGTTCTAATGCAGTTTTCCAATTTTTTACGTCGCTTTCGGCAAAAAAAAAAAAGCCTGAGTGTGTGTGTGTGTTTATATTTTAATAAAGCTTAAAAGCACTGGACTTAGTTGTTCGGTTAAATTGATAAGTTTTTTTCGGTAGAGCGTTCGGCTATAAAGTATCTGAACTTCTGGCAAGCTTGGGCTGTCCGACATAATATCAAATTTATATTAGTATTACGCATTACATGTACTCATAACATACACACGTAATAAAATAAATGCAGTGGGAATGCGACTTGGTGTTTCGATTCCTTTATGCAGGCTACAGTTATCATTCGGATAAGTTGACTGTTAACCGAAGGGTGTTCTTCCTTTTTTTAAGCTTTGACTCCGTCCAGACCACTAAACATAATGTAAGCATAAAAAAGTATTAGATTTACCTCAAGGGAAACCTTTTTGTGCAGAAAAAAATTTTTCTTTGTACGCTGAAATGTAGATTTTTCTAATAGCAGTGTTCGACCTTTTATACAAATGAAAAAAAAAAATTATGCCAAATTAAAACTCCGAATTTCACTCAAAAAATACATTTTGTCTACGTTCGAAAAATTACACTTAAAAAAGGGACTCAGTTCAACTGGTTTTGGTTTTGAATTTTAAGTGTTCGATTAAAAGAGAAACATGTGCGTACATTTAAGCCGTAACGGTTAAAGCAACCTTCTATATGAAATAGTTCAATATTCAAAGATAAAAACACTTATTTTCAATCTAATTCATTACTTCTCTAGAATGTTTATTTCTATCGCTACGTGAGATATTCGTCATTCTTTAATCAAATTCCATGCTTTATGAATAATTTTAAATCGTATCATGCTGGTTAATGACAAAATATAGAAGCATGATCTTATTATTATAATTATTATTATTATTATTATTTTTTTTTTTTGGCAAAAAGCTTTTTTGCTGTTTCTTACTACGCATTCCTTCAATGAATAGCTTTCGAAAAGGAAGGCGAAATTGCTAGGTTTGTTGGGGTGTCGGGCTGTTAATCAGAATGGCGCCAATTTGTATCCGATCCAATAAATATCTCTAATGTTTCTTTTCTTCCTGTCAGATGCTCACATGGGCAGAACTGTATTTCCACAACCTGTTTTTTTCACATGAACAATTATTGCTTTTTCACGAGTCATTACTCAACCACTTTTAATGATATTTATGTTTGCATTGAAAATATGTACGACCAAAAGGTGAGCGATGATCATATTATCACAACGTTGTATTTAACGAGGTTTTGTTACTGATGTATTTAAATTACATGCCTTCTCTTCTGCGCTTACTTTTTTTCGGTTTTTCTTCATAATGTTCTTTCTTTGAAATTTTTAAAGAGCGAAATGCCTTATGAAAGATTCGAAGCTCAGTGCGGAGTTCCGCACGGGTCGACTAGTACATTTAATATTTGAGTCTTATCATGTGAAATTTGTTTTTCTTTAGGTTACTTCTATGCATTAAGTTACTCACATTCAACTGTAGTTTCAATTTCGTGCAAATAACGCAATAAATAAACATAATCATAATAAAATTAAAAAAAAAAAACCCGAACATATCAAATAAAACGAACTATGTTTGAAGTACCAAAACACGCAATAAAAGCTGTATGTGAGCGAAAGTGTGATTTTTTTTCTCACATTAATATGAAAATAAAAGCACAGTACGGACAGCAAAGACTCAATTCGCATTAAAGAAAAACAAAGCTGAAAATTAAAATATCTAAAGAATTAATTAGCAAATTAAGCACGTGTTTCACGTTAACAGGCCCAGCGATTTACAAATACAAATACAAAAGTGACGATCAGCAACAGGCTCTTGGCCCAGCTAGACTGGTCCTAGTCAATTTACAATCCCCAGAGAAGATCAATGGCCCTCTTAAAACTATCTACTCCCGCGCTCATTACCACCTCTTCCGGTAGGATGTTCCAAGGGTCCACTACCTTGCTATAATAATTTTTCCTGATATCCATGTTAACCTGAGATTTAAATAGCTTAAAACAATGACCCCTTGTCCTGTTTTCAGTGCTAAACTTCAGCCCCGTAATTTCTTTCATTTTAATAAATTTAAACAACTGAATCATGTCCCCTCGGTCTCTTCTTTGCTCAAGACTGTACATTTTTAGCCCTTCTCAGCCTGGAATCCTAGTCTAAATGAGAAAGTCCATTTATTAGCCTTGTAGACCGCCTTTGAACCCTTTCCAATACATATATCTTTCCTATCTAACCTATATCTTTCTTAAGAAAAGGAGACCAAAACTGAACAGCATTCTCCAAATGAGGTCTTACCAAACTTCTATATAAGGCAGAAGAACTTCTTTAGATTTGTTTGAAATAGAGCAATTGATAAACCCAAGCATCTTATTGACTTTGTTGCTAGCTATGCTACACTGTTGACTGAACTTTAAATCCTGACTTATTAAGACGCCCAGATCAGTAACTTTTTCTGCCTGACTATTGAAAATTAATGTAACCAACATCTACAGGCTTCTTATTGTCCAAAGCCATGGTAACTTTGTCATAGAAATGTAATAAATTAGTTGCACAAGATTTACCTTTCCAGAAACCATACTGAAAACTAGCCAACAGATTATTAGTCTCAAAAATTTACTATCTTAATTTTTATCAATGTTACAAAAATTTTGCAGACCACCGAAGTTAGACTCCCAGGTCTATAATTTCCCACACTCACTTTAGACCATTTCTTGAAGAGAGGTGTAATGTTAGCCAGCTTCCAGTCCTCTGGCACTGTCCCCGAGTTATAAGACGCGTTGAAAATA